>NC_041358.1:8402882-8702882 GCF_900634415.1 Cottoperca gobio | reverse complement strand
GGAAACTGCTCACAACTAGGTCTGTGGGTTATCTTCAGTAACCGGGTCATGGTTTCTGAAAGAGACATTGATGTTGAGAAGGCAGACATCTCTACGGCCGATATCTCCAACACTCAACTCCCACCAGAACAATCTAGATTGATCAATAGCACTAAAGGTAAGAGGGAAAATATGTATTTTTGATTTATGGTGTGTATTCAGCATACTTACTGATTGAACACACACAAGATAGTTGAAGTCCATGCTAGCTGCTGCTCCACTAGCTTCCATCTATATTCCCTATAAAACAACAGCATCAGTATCTACAACAGCACTTGCTGATGGAATAAGTTAGATACATACAAAAAGCTATGTAACCCCCCATACGTTTTACCAGCATGGCAGTTTGTGAAATACATAGTTGTAACTGTTGGTTTCTCCCTTATTCATAATATCCACCAACACTGTATTTCTGTCTAATCTGTCCACATTTTTATCTGTAATGTCAGCTGACAAAAGAATGTCCATGGCCCTATCAGTCCTGCTTTGGTTACAGCCAACTCCAAACCAGCTGTGGACACTTGACTGTGGAGCTGCTGGCGTTTAACCTGCAGAGGTATTACTTTTCATCTCTGTCTAGACATACTGAGTGAACCGCACGACATACTGGTAAATAGATTATGTTCCAAGCCTGGATTTATTTTTCTAATTTATGTTATTACAAATGTCAGTGTGGTTTTGAATTAAATTCTGGTTTCACTTTTATACCCAAAGTGGCCCAAAATGTTTGCGTTATTATAAACTGTAGAGACTGTGTGAGGATACAGTACAGGTCAGGGGAGGTATTTTAACAACTATCAAAGTTTATTTTTACATTTCTATGGATTGAAGGGTAAAACAAATTGTTTTGATTTTGGTTTATTGACAATATTTTAATATATTATAAAATATAAGATACTTTCAACAGGGACAATGCACATTGAATGTGTTGCCCCAGATGCAGCTGAAAGCTCATTTCCATCTGTAGTTTTTACAGTACACCTTTTATCTGGATAAAGACAGCTATTAAATGTCCAAACATTTACCAAACAAATATTGGAAACTAATAACAAAGAAACTGGAAATTTGAAGCAGTAGAAGGTGGAGGGTGTAGACCCCCAAAGAGTCGTATATTCAAGGTAAAAAGAGACAAAAGAAAAGGTTTTCCTGTATGTCCCTTCCAGGGATCCATACAATAATATTAGGGCATTAATGATTCATTTAAATAAACACAATAAATTACAAAGCATGAATGAGCAAATACAGGAGCGGGAAAGCAGAAATAAAAAAGCAGAGAGGCACGAGGAGGAGACAGCATGTACTTACTGAGCACGTAGAGGGAGAGAGCGAGGCCCGCCAAGCAGAAACCCTCAAAGAAGCGCAAGGTGCTGAACATGGTGACGTTTACAGAGAAGGCAACACTCAGACCAAACACCAGTATGAAAAGCACCGAGAGAATCAACACCGGGTGTCGACCAAACCTTAGAAACAGAAAGAAGCAAGAAACAGGAAGACTTAGCAAACTGAGAAATTAAGCTTTTGGTATGTCAGGGATCATTCCCCTCATTGTTTGCTTCAGACTCTGTGGACTTCCTGCTTTGAGGGGGGCCAGAAGGTCAATGGGTCAGGTCAGAGATGAGGCCTCTTTAGCCTGCGCGTTTCTTTACATTGTTTCCATGGTTACTGATCCCAAACACAATGCAGGGATTTCTTTTCCCACGAGGCACCTACAGTGGTTCACAGGCTGCAGAAACGACCACAATGAGTCTAACAAACAACAGCGAGCCTTAAAGGGTCAGTTCACCCAATTACAAATACACATACTTTCTCACTCAGCCATGCAGATAGATTTGGTTTTATCCATGTTTTGAGATTCAGTTTGTGGCGCTCACAGCTTGAAAATAATAATAATTTAATAGCAACATGTCTGAAAACAATCTCCTGGTAACTACTGGACAGTTTTTATTAGAACATTTTTATACCAATTTTTATGTACAAACTGTGGAGTAGAATGACGGATGGGGCATTTGTTTACACGTTTAGGGAAATAGGATGAAGGAAAGAAGGATTGGGATGAAATTGTGTTCAGATTTTCATAGTCTCAAGAGGAAAACTCCTAAAGACTTTGTTGATCCCTCAACATTTACTCTAGCACCATCAGCAAGGTGCATATATCACATATAACACTTAAATATATCCACATCTACGAGATGCATTGACATATATGAAACGTTTTCATTCAGAGTGAAATGTCTCAGCAACTATTGGAGTGAACATTCATGTCCACCACAGGATGAATCAAAAATAACTTTGATGATTCCCTGAATTTAAATCTAGTGCCGCCAGGTCAAGATTAAAATGTTTCCAATATTTTGGTTTATGACCTAATACCTGAAAAACTGATGACAGGATGTTGAACATGGTAAACATTACTCTTGCTAAAGCCTGTTAGCATTTAGCTATACACACCACTGTACAAATACAAGTACAGCCTCACAGACCCGCTGGTATGCAAACGTTTAGTCTTGTTTGAATATACATTTTATTTTAAGTTTTAATAAGCACAGAAACAAAACTCCATTCACCTCCATTGTTTTATGAGGTAAGCAGGAATCTTGGGGACAAATATCTGACCAAATAAAACTGAAACAATCTGCAAGATGAGTACCAGTAGATTTAAGTGAGAAAATAGGTTTTCTGTAATTCAGATGAATGGATATTTTAGGGCTAACTAACAGAAGCTGTATAGATGCACAAAACAGACATGAAAAGGCAGCTTACCAGTCAGCCATGACACCCATCACTAGGTAGCCAAATATGGAGCCCACCAGCAGAGAGAACTTGGCAATGTGCACCTTCCAGGCTGAGTCACACACCAGGTTCCACTGAAACAAGAGACAAACACAGAGAGGGACGTTGAGCAAGTTTTCTGAGAAATCCACCCACAACAAGATAAAAGGGAATTAAACATCATCAACTGAGCAGTTTTAATGTGAAAGACACACAGAAACACAAATAAGCATGGGCTTTGCTCATCTGAAGTCTGTCAACTCTCTGACTCAATGTGTTGATAATTCATGAAGGTTGACGAGTGTGCGAACATGCTGTGAACGCTTTCCAAAACTTAAAATGTGCATCTTGAAGGAAAACATAGCAAGCGTGTGGGAGGGAGAAAGAGCAGCGTGCTGTGTGTGAATGTGGGTGCGTGTCTATAATTACAGAAATCAATAGCTTTCCACTCTTTCCTCTAGAGCCCATGGGTCAGTGCACACACTGCAGCTCTCAGCATCTGAAACTCAGCCAAGGACACATGTGGAAGCACGATGTGTACTCTATGTTTACGACCCCGACAGTATCTGCAAGAGCTCAGCGGAGCGATTCAGCTGTGTGTGAAAATAGTGGGATTTACAGAACTCCCCGCTGAGCCTCCGACTGCATAGGAGCAAAGAAGGAGATGATTCTTGGTTATGACTGATGGTTTTGGTTGTGAAATGGCCGGTGGTGATGTGGAGAACCCAGCCAGTGTGGGTTTATTATGTACGGGCTATTAGCACCAGCGTTCATCAGTCATGCACACCGGCCAGGGCTGGGTGATAACTCAACATCGCTGTTCCTCTCAGTGGAATGGCACTGTGATGATATGACCTTAAAGTTTTTTTTTTAATCATTTTACAAAATGCCATTGCCTAAATTAGATTCCAAGCAAACAGTTTTGTATTTTACACATAGGGATGAGAATCGAGAACCGGTTCCTAGTTGTTTCCTTGGAATCGCATGCCTATCGAGTCCTCTTATCGATGCTTTCCTACAGTTGCGCAATGACTTAATGTCATATGCACGCTGCATCATGTTTTAGTTTCTTTGGAGCCAAGGTGGAGAGAAAAAAAACACACAAATGCATCGCTGTATTTCACTAGAGTAGATGGAAACTAATATTTGCAAAATGTCAGTTTCATCCAAGAAGGGAAATACTGGCAATATGCTGAAGCATTTCTCAACGCAGAAATCCCTTAAAGTACAGGAATATTGAGTTTGTGACACTCTATGGCCGAATACCGCATCACATCAAACCAGTAACACCGCTAACACATAATAAAATCCTGTTCTTTAAAATAACGCCAGCATCATTTGTTTCCTTAACTAAGAAAACCTAAATGAAAAAGATTTATGCTTTCACTCAATATTCTCCCGTTTCATTATGTATGTCAGTTTTATTATTGGATCCAGCTTTTACACTTTTTAAAGAAAAAGGAGCACTACAGTTTGTCTTAATCAGGAATGGAGAAAAGGAATCGATAATGGAATCGGTATCAAGAAAATCTCATAGTTTCCCATCCCTATACAAGCCCAAAGTGAGATTAACCTGCTCGGGGATCCAGGGGGCTCCATTCCTTCCTCTCTCTACAACATGTACAGTTTTTATTTGTGAGACCTGGATTGGCTCCGCTCTAATGTGACTAAACACATTACTTTAAAAATATGCAACATATAAGCACAAAAGAGAAATAATGAAATGTTTCAAAACAAGATTTTGGCACAGCTCTTTAAAACGTGGATTGAAGATTAGATTACAAGGCACTTGAAGATCTTTACTGTGTCAGTGCTTTAGTGTTGCTTTACCCTAAATAATTCATCATATTAACACAAACCAGCTAAATCTGGAGCTATCAGAGTCCCTGGAGTTCTGGGCAAAGATGTAATGATCCTTAATAAACAGATTAGTATATTGGCCACATTAAATGCAGTTCCTTCTTCAATGTTATGATGAATGTCAGTGTTTCCCCTATTAGTTATATTCACAATCAAGGCAGGCGTCTCAGTACTCGATATTAGCATCTGCAGATACACCGAGGAGAGATATAGGGATCAGTATCGGGAGGGAAAAGTGTTTATCGCTCCATCCCTGGTTCTCTGGCTCTGGACGTTCGCCCACTTTGTAATGCAGCCTTGCACAATTTAAGTGCTTTGTGTGATGTAACCCATAAGTGTGGAGCACAGTGCATTGAACTGGACATCAATTGGATTATTATACATGTCATTTGGTATTCATTTGCCATATTGTGATGTTTAAATGTTGATAAAAATAGTCTTATTAATAATGTGATACTGACTTCAACCATATCGCCATGCCCAACACACACACACACACACACACACACACACACACACACACACACACACACACACACACACACACACACACACACTCTCTCTCATATTGAGGTCAGTGGGTAACTTGTCAATAAACTGTGTTGGCACTTGTGCATCAGCCTCTGCTTTTAACTGGGTGACAGTGATGATGAAGACACAGGGTGAGGATGATGATGGTGTCTTCTCTGTCAGATAACACAGTGGGTCTATCTCAGTCGTTACCTTGGTAACCACATTCTGACTAAGTCCCGTCTGCAGCTCGAGCCTCCACTCCTTGCAGGCGCACAGCAGAGCGCTGCCGTCACCGTATCCCTCCCCGGAGCCGTTGGCTTTGAGTTGCCACGCGGGCGCGCCGCCGGTGACGGTGACCGGCGGGGATGCCGCGGTCCAGTTACTGTCGTTCGTGAAGGGTTGCAAGCACGTGCCATTGGGCTGCGCCAGGAGGAAATAATCCGAAAACTGGCTAAAGCCGATGAACAATGCCGGTATCCAGGTCAGAACCACGAGCTGCTTCTGATGTTTCCCAAAGCCCCCCAGAGACGGCAGAACCGAGCCGTCAATGTGCGGTAACAACCGGGGAACCGGGTGCTCCAGCGGGGGGAAGCCGTTCTCGGGCGGGTGGTCTTGCGCGTCCGGCCGGCCGGCTGCCATCACGGCCCGTCCACAAAGAGAGCAGCTGGGCGCAACAGCGGGTGAAGCAAAAGCCCCCGCTCTGCTGCCGTTAAGCCCCTTGACACAAAGGAAGCCCACGGGAGATAAATCCTGTGTGTAGCCAACAAAAGCCTGATCCAAAAATAGGGGGTCTCCGGTTCGTGAAGGAGTGCTGAGGCACCGAATCACCGAGCAGTGGTCCTCATGGCGAGGGGGCTTGAAGCGACCAGGGGATGTCCGAGTGGAGAAGCTGTGTCAGGAGGAGAGACTCTCGCAGAGGAGAGGGCTCGGACAGGCAGGCATGCTCACCAGCACGGGCTTTGTATTCCATGAGTACAGCTCCTACAGCGGGATCAATCCATGTGGGGCTGAACTGGGCCAGGCCTGCTGGTAGTGTAGAAGTGGAATATGGAGCCACACTGGGGTCCACTAAACATCTGCTGCTCCTTCATCCATGAGCGCCACAGGTCTCATACCAGCCCAAACGGTGACCTCTTGGATGTGCGCATTACTTAGTTCCTCAAGTGCACAATATCCGAGCTCCAAGTCATCGCCGGTCCACTTTGACGGTTCTTAGTTCAGAGACGTGGTGGAATACGCTACTCGGTGTGTCGCCGTCTTGTCAATGGGACACGGTGCTAAAGCGGGGCTGGAAGAGAGAGACAAGCCCCGCCCTCCCTCGGTCGCGCTATGCGCTGCGATTGGAGAGCCTTCAAAGGGCGACTGCACCACTGACGGGCATCTGCAGGCAACAATGATCCCCTTTGTGCAGCCTCTGCCGACTCCACTTAATATCAAGCTTGTTATGATTCAATCATTCACGTTTTCCATCGACATAATATGAATTATGATAAAAAATGATCAAGCGAAGATATTGCTGCAGGTTTTTTTTAAGGCGGTTTGTGGTGTTGCGTTTGGTTTGCTGAACGTCCCACGGAGGTTTTGCGTCATATATTGTTTTTTTTTCACAACCGTCATATAAATAGGCCTATTAGTTACTGGTTTGAGAAGACACAAGGAGGACATCAGTGTTTTTTGGATGATGTGCCGCCTGTCAGCCGCGAGAGGGCGTCAAACGATCACAGTAGGCGTCTTTACACCAGTTTGACATTATTATTCAGATTACCAACATAATAACAAGAGAGAGAATAAACTATAGGTCCCACTGCTGGATTGTCTAAAGTGCAGTAAGGCAAGGAAGTGAGATTCAAATGTTGATGTGGCTGCAGCTGCTCCCAAAAGACGGAGTGAGAGTGACCTTGAGATGCAACTGAGTGACAGATTTCCCCCCTGCAGTCAAGTGTGTGTGTGTGTGTGTGTGTGTGTGTGTGTGTGTGTGTGTGTGTGTGTGCGTGCGTGCGTGCGAGTGTGTGTGTGCGTGCGTGTGTATGTGTGTGCGTGCGTGTGTGTGTGTGTTAGACTGATAACAGTTAAATCCGGATGCCTCTGAGTGACTTGGAGCTGGTGTTCAGGGTGCGGCTGACGGTGTAACAGTGAGGTGACAACTTGTGCTCAGCTCTCACTCATCTCTCACCTCCTTCCTCCTCCTCAGAGGCTTATAAAGGTTTAAGATTGAGGCGGAGGAGGCTGAAAATAAGATGAGGAGGCTCTGTGTGTGTCATCTGTTATAGTTTGCCAACCACACCCAGTTTATTGCACATACCAGAGCTGGCTCAGGCATTCTTCTGGCCCTAAACAGAATATGACCCCCCTCCACACAAAATATAATAAATGCAAAGTGGAATTAAATTAAATCTAATTAAATTAGGCTAAATTAAATTAAACGTCACTGTTGGGTAATTGTTTATTGCTTATTAGTTTATGGTAATTTTACTAATATATCAACATGAACGTTGGTGTTTAGTTGGTACACATAGCTTCTCTAATCGTTCAACACTTTAGGAAATATGCTTATTCACATTACACTAATATCGGTCCCATCAGTCTGATGAAGATAATCCTCTCGGGGCAAGAGACTATATTATTGGGGTTCTGGTGTGTCCAGGAGTTATCCGGCCAAGACTTCCTTTTCTGTGCACTGCACATTGTTTACAGTCGAATTAGCAACTTAACAATGCAAGAAAGTAGTTAAAGTTGATAGACGTGTCTACGACCAGATTGTTTCACAAGTAGCCAGTTTACAATCTAATAAAAAGCTAAATTATTGTCAGACGATAGTTGATGGTTTCCAATATTGCTTTTTGTCCAATGCATTCTGCCTCTTTTGCTCTCCACACAGACTGTTTACCTGCATTCAACTAAAGTCAACCATTGGTCAATATTAAACGGACTACAAACAGAAACCAGAACTCTTCCGATCCCAAAATCTTATCCCGTTGCCTACTGATTCTATATTCAAACAGGGTTTTGGTAAGACAGGGTTAGTGGGCGACTTTAATTAAGCTGTATTCAACTAAGACTAATTTGTTAGCTTAGAGGTTGCTGCAACTCCTGTTCCTGTCCTCTCTTTATGTTGGCGTATGCAGCTATCTGTAAGTAAAATGTTATTTTTCAAGAATACTTTCAGATGTAACACCTCCAAACACATGCCATAACTATTTCTGGGCGAACGCAGTCTTTTTGTCACCATAAGGAGCATAGAAGCACCAGCGTGTATGCAACCAGCATGCTTTTCTGGCTATTCTGACCCACAATCCTTTGCAATCCTTTGCATATGATGAAGAGGATCAAAGTTCAAGTTGCAATGTTATGACGAAGTAGTATATTCCAATCGTCTGTACACTGCATACAACAGTACATACTTTGTAATGTTATATACTTTTTTAATGCTCTAATTGAAAATGGGCATAGAAAGAGGTGGATGAAATCACAGCTGATGATTTTCATATGGTGAAATAAGTGGAAGTCAATCATACTTTGGAAAACAGACTTGAAACATAACATGAGTAGTAGTGAATGGGCTCAGACATGCTAAAAAACCACCATTGTCTTTTAAGTCTTCCAAATAAAGTTACATTACACACGATCTACTGACAGGCCTAGAGTGAAATAATTTCTCTGTACGCAAGGAGGTGGAACAGCATCGTTTGTCTCTATGACCAGTGACCTAGATTGGTTCAGGTGTCATGTGACGACCGCTCCCTCCCATTTACCCCCTACCTCCCCCCTCCACCTTCTGTCTCCTTACCCCCAGGAGGCATATCCATGTCACCGTGCTCCACAGGTACACGTCTGTGTCAGGATCAGTGAGCTGCAGCCTGCAGTCCTGTCCTACCGCCTTGAATCAGAGAGAACCACACACAGTACATGTATAATAATAATAATAATAATATGTTCTTATTTGTAACATCTCCTACAGATGTACAGTATCCTAGATGTGCTGTTTAAGTGTAATATAAGCATAACATCATAGTAATGCGGGAGATGTGGGCGGTCATGTTGAAATTGAGCACAGAGCTCCTCTCAGTTCTCACTGTTTCCCTCACAGTCACCTCTTTCACCTTTGACGCAAAGTTCCTCAGGCGATGAATGACTCTTGTCTTTCTGTTATCCTCCCTTATATGCTCATTCTCTCTCTCACACACACCTGCACAGGTGCAAACCCAAGAACAAGAGATGATCCTTTCTTTCTCCTCCCTCCCTATGATTCAGTGTGTTCTATTAAAAATGTCAACCCCTCTAGAATCAAACTCCGGACTCTTCCCCTTTATATGTCTGTTTGTGTGTGTATGTATTTTGGTTCCTGGTTGCTACATACTCAGCTCCACCCTAATCTCCAGTATCAGAACATTCAAAGTGTGTACAAATAGTGTCTGTGTGTACACAACAAATCCAAATCACACAGGCAAATGTATTTCAAATAAAACATAGAGGAATCAAATATAAAGGAGACTTTGATGCAGTTGCTCAGGAGCTTCTTCCATGTTGTGCCAGTAGAAGGTATCGCATGTCTTTGTAGCTGCAAGAGCAGTTTGTCTTTTTATGTTTTTTTATCTTCTTATCATTTATATGAAGCAAATTGGGAATTTATTTCACATCTACTTCTGGCTCAGCATCCCCTGTCGCTAGTTTTTGGTTCCAATAGCCGGTTGGATTTTGGATGCAGTTCCAAGCAGATCAAAAATATCCAAACTCATTAGGCTCAGTCTAATTACTCTCTTATTTATTCACTCTCTCTGTTGGTGTGTACTAGCATTGAGTAATGCACAACACATTAGCACTTAGAATATTATAGTTTGAGTTGTACTTGTACATTTTGCTACCTAAAGTTTTGAAAGCTGAACCTAAATAGATCTGATTAGGGATTAGAAAATATTAGAATGTATTAAAAGTTTCAAGTTTATTTGAAGAGCACAATCAAAAACGCCAACTAATCCCAAACTGATAAGATACTATATGTTTATTCTTAAAGGAGGATAAAACATAATGTAATGGCCCCCTGATCTTGACGAGACACACAACTTTGTGCTAAACATTTAGACATTCCTTCAAACCTGCTGATTTATGGACATAATTACTTTTGAATTTACATTTGTCCTCAGTACCACCTGCTTATACAGGTGTGGGCATGGATGTTACCTGAACATGCCATTAGCCTCGAGGGTGACAAGCAGAGGAGACTCTTCAGGGCCGCACCCACACATCAGGGCATAACCGGCTCTGCTTTTAACTCGTTACATAAGCTCTTACATCAACAATGTAGTGATAGCATTGACAGATATTTGGCATTCATTGTGGAGTCTGTCTTTTAAATTAATCACCAAGTCTTCACTGCAGGAGTAACACTTTTGAGTTTTCACACTGCTGAAAAGAATCCAGAAAGATGTTCGCTTTTAACAGCGGTAAGAAACTGTATTTCAATGTGAAGCAGGTCTTAACAAAGACATCCAGTCAGAAAGATGGTGTCCTTCATGTTCCTGGTTTCCTGTAAATCATGAGAACAATGTTAGACAAGCAGTCACACCTTGAACAACAACAATTCTCATCATTAGTCACCAGCACTTTTAATCCGCACTACTTTCCCTTGACACACACGCGCGCGCAAGCACGCACACACATACACACACACATACAGACACGACAAGTTCACGACAAGGACCTGGTAAAGTGAGACAACCCCTCAGACAGAGACAGAACTAGACAAACAATTTAAATGCTCCTCCTATTTCAAAGTGTCAAAGTGAAAAGATATGAGCTGTCTGTACATGCAGCGATGTCGTCTGAGTCAGCACAGCACTGCTAATGTGTGTGTGTTGGAATAAGGGGATTCCTTTGACAGTAGGATTCATTTTTTTTTAATAGCACTCCATGGGTGTGTTCATGGGTGTGGAGCCAGTATTTGCCCAGCAGCTTCCTTCGGCTCGCCTGTGGGATAAAGCCAAATTGGAGAGGATCGCAGGGCGTCAAACATTTTAATCTCATTCCGAAAGGTCATAACGGCTCAAAGAGCATAAGAGCATAACGTACAGGTGTACTCTACTCGGTTACATTTTGTACTTTGTAATAGCACAGCTGTAATCTTGCAGTCACGTTATGTCAGCAGGGAAATATTGTACCTTTTTACAGTGCTACATTTATTTTATAGCTTTAGTTACTAATTACTTTACACTTTCAGATTCATTAAACAAAATAATATCAAATAATAATATGCAATATATATACATATATATATATATATATATATATATATATATAAGATTAGTGAGGAAATTCACAAACCAGCATTATTAAAGTATTTATGATGAGCTCCACCTTTACCGGCTGCACCATTAAAGTAATGAACCAATTATTGCGTCAATAATTATAATCCAATAATAGAATATATTCTGAAATGGGTCATTCTGCACAATGAGCACTTTTATATTTAATACTTTAACTATATTTTGTTGCTGATACTTTTGAATGCAGGACTGTTACTTATATCTGAGTATTTCTACACTGTGGTATTGTTGCAGTTTCCTTCTTCCCACATTGTTCATTTTTAGAGATGTAAGTAATTATGTAATACACAAATGTGGTTTCCTTTTCCCTGTCTTATCATTTTAGTCATATTGTTGTGACACCTTGGGGCAGCCTGTTTGGGAACCACTGCTTTACAGGATAGTGATGTAGAAAGACTTGAAGCAGGGACTAATTAAAGTGACAGAAGAAGAAGGATATTGATTAGAGGTCCCATGAGACATCAATAGACTGAGATAATGGAAGAGTGAGAGATCATTTGGTGCAGTCACTGAGAAAGCTTAGAAATGTGGGGGGAGATCATGCCATGCTTTTTAGACAAACAGATCGATTTAAAAAGAATCTCTAAAAGTAACAGTGAGCCAGTGAAGACCGGTGAGAACTGGCATAACATGGTCTTTCTTTATGGACTTATTAATCTTGCTGCAGCCTTCTGAATCATTTGAAAGTGAGATAAAGATCCCAAACAATAAAACGTTAAGTACTTGAGATGGGATGATACCAGGGCATGAATGACTTTCCCAGATACAAGGCTTTAGAGGAGGTGCCTGATCTTGAACATGATCCAGATTTAGACAATTTAATTGGCCTGTTTTTTTTCTTCCGTTTTTTTCCTGCACACACACATTCCCTTCGTTAAACAGGCTGCTTTGAAAAAGCCTATCAAAGTGTGCAAGCCTTATCCTGTCTGTAGTGATCAGGAATGAAAGGATATAGGAGAGGGTGGGAACACTGGGACTACGCCTTAGATACACCCTGAAACCATATAACACATATAACCAGAAGATAAAAAAGACATCACATATACATAAAGAAAATGTTTTTAATTCAACGATTAGTTTAAACACGGTTGTGCATCAGATTAAACATGCAACACTTTCACAATTTCCTTCTTCTGTCATACTATAGTATGTCCCCTGAAGCGTAGTCCTTTTAAATAACAGCAGAGATTTCCAAGGTGCAAATTAGGGAACAAAGTGTAGCTTTTAAAAAAGGGAAGACCAGTGCTGGAATGCTATTTTGGTGAAAGGTGTGTCTCTGAGTTTATGTCAATACAAAGACATGTTCTTAAATGTCATCCGCCACAGGGAATAACATGATGATAAGGTGGGACCTTATTTTCCCTGAGAAAAAATGTTTGAGCAGTTTGTTGTCTTCATGAATCACTCACAGCGACGACACAAAAGCTCCAAGACTAAGTCGATCACGGTAATAAAAGTGCAGAGCTGTTGGATTCATCATCATATGCCAGAATATGTTGGGTAAAAATTCTTCTGCACCCAGTCATTGAATCCAAGTCTGCAATTATACGAATGACAAACAACTGTTTGCAATAAATTGGAGATGGCAGCAAACTAACACTATAATATATCTGTCCCTGCTTCTCTTCTCGCTCTTACTTTCACTCTTGCATGCTCATACACATAACTCCCGATCCCACATTATTACAAACAAACACACACACGCTACATTCCTCAATCGCTGCTGAGTTTATTGGGTAAGACCGCGGTGAAGGGAGATTATCCTTGAACTGCAGGGTCTTGATTCAAGCTCTTAGCAAATAGGTTCTCATTGTTATTATTCTTTTTTCCTATTATTATTATTATAAATATTTGTGGTAGTTGACTGTATCAGGTATGAAGCTAATACTAGCCTGCAGGTGAGCTGCTTCTGTGCCAAGGCATACCTGTAAAGTGTAAAACATGATCGGTCTTGACTCAAAAACTGTACTGTTTGGATCATTATCATCTGTACTCTGTGTGCAGAGTGACTTTCCTTCCTCTCTTTGCTCTCGCTCCTTCTGTAAAATGTTAATTATGTGCAGTTTGTGATGCTGTTTTGGCAAAACATCCCATTAAAAAGAAGTTTTGGACTCATGAGAAGAAAACAAAAGTCAAATGAAAACAAGAACAAGTTCAAATAGTCAAAAGAATAACTTTTCCTAACCACCAAATGTTATGAATATTATGAGATCAAGAAAAGATATGAAGGAGAATTCATAATCAACAAAAAAGACAACCTCGTTGCTAAGAGAATCCCACTGCACTTACACCAAGCTACGTATATTATGCAACAATGAATATTATTGACGTGTGCCGCTTTAAATGTTGCTGCCGCAAGAAATTGTGGGACATTATCTTCTTTCTTTTCGTAAGGGATGGTCCCGTGTACCCATGGATGTAGAATAAGACCTGGATACGGCGCCGGCACTCAGCCTTGCTTCCAATTTTGCCCAGTGGTATTGCAGCAAGAATTCCCCCTGCGGTGCAAAAAGCATTTCCCACATGGAGCACCTTTGTAGAAGAGATGTCTGTAAAACAGTCGACAGGACACCTCGAAACCGCTGATTCTTTCTATTGTGATTTTTTTGATCAATGGAGGTTTCATATTTGTAAAACTTCCCTGAGCCGATAAAAGCGGTTTACAAATCTGTGACAAAAATAGAATAAATCACCACAATGTAATGTAAAAACTTGTGGGCGGGGCCAGTGGGAGAAACATTACTGTGAATAGTCAATGGACGACATAACAGAAAGCTAGACAACGTTTTTAGCATATGCACAATTCTAATTGGATTAATCTCCGTCTTTGGGTTCATGATGAACTTTGGCATCAAGTTCTTAAAATACATCCATGAGTGTATCTATGCTAAAGGAGATAAGAAAGGAAGTATTAAAGCACCTTTCCTTTAACCTGCTCTTATCATGGCTGCTACTTTGATACTCCGGATAATTTCTCTCAGTTAGTTAAAAAAGACTATTTGACTGGAGCCTACAGCCATGCTAGCAGCTCTGTGGGGCTGTACTTTGGCACAGTGACACTTTGAGCTAAAGGCTAACATCGGCATGCTAACATGCTCACAATGATGATGCTAACATGCTGATGTATCATGTTCACCATCTTAATTAAATAATGCCGTGTCAGCATGCTAACATTGACTAATTAGCACTCAGCACAACGTACAGATGACGATGATGTAATGTAATTTGTTTTGCAGGTCATTAAACAAAGTATTGGACAAATAATGAATGTGTCCTGATGACGGCGCTCTCCAACCTGATGACGGTTACTACGAGTCATCCTGAGGGTACATGAATGTCTGTAACAAATGTCCTCGCAATCCAGTTGTTGAGACATTTTAGAGACTTCACACTTGTGGAGTACGACTCTAAAGACTATGGTGATTTCATTCTTGACAACTCGACAAATTTCTCAGCAATGTTTGCCTGAGATTTTCCACTCTGCCAGCTCATTTCAAGCTGTGTTAGAAGGTCACAGTGCCAGCAGACAAACAACGACTAGAGATCAAACACTGAAGTCATCTTTATGTGATCTCTGCCCAAACTCCACAGCTATTCAGGGACATGAAATCCTTTTAATGAGAGACTTGCACCCCTAAAAGTAACAAAACACACAAAAGGGGACAGGGTTTGTAGACGGTGCATTAGTGTATGTATAGATGGACTTGCATTGAAGCTCATACTGATCTGCACACCGCTGTGGGCATTTGCAAAACAAGGAAACATTAGACAGACTCATGATGCCACTATTTCAGGGTGATATATTCAACACATAGTAAGGTTTTGCAAATGTACATCAAGAAAAGGGACTTTGAAAATATTTCAGTAAGAACACATCTATGAATTATGTATTAACTGTACAAAACATTAATGTATAACAAATAGTAATTATAAACAAAATAAGTGCGACATCATTAAATGATGAATCAGTGAATCAGGAGTTGTCATAAGTGTTTCTTTTTCCATTTATCATATTTGAACAGATGTCAAACTGTGAAAATAAATTCAATCAACGTTGTCAGTCAAGAGCAGCTGTTGAACAGGTTTTTCCTGAGAGTCCCACCCAGTGGCTGGAGGCAAGTGTTTAAGAGGTGTGAGGGAGTGTGTGCGTGTGTGTGAGACTTTTTTCTCAGTAGAAGAAACAGAAAAAAAGTGGACGAGGGGGAAATGCATGTCAGGTTAAGGTTTGAAAAGACAGAGATGCACTTTGGCGGTTGTTTCTAATTTAAGTTTTACTGCATGCTCTTTGACCTTTACAGCTGTCACTTAAAAGGAGGGTCAGCTATTGCCGAATGCAGATGTTATAACGTGTTTCAAGATCTCTAAACATGTAAGAAACATCATGCAAATACATACAAATTGTGCATCATTTTAAAACATATTTCAAAGTTAAAACACGTTTGAAAGAAAACTTAATGTGGACGTTGTTATCTTTGTGTATTTTATATTTTGAATGATAAATGCATTTATTTTGGCAAATGAAAGTTGAGCATATTATAGGCTACACACACGTTTTCTACTTCTATACTTGTGAGGACATAATCCACTCCAGGTCATAACCAAAGTCTTAACCCTCACCATTATCTGCCAGACTACACCCTAACCTTGAAATTAAATGCAATGCTTAACCCCCCACAGCCAACCTTCACAATATTTTTTACTTTTGAAGAATGTCCTTACTTTTCCTAAATGCTCTCACTTTGGATTTTTTCATACTTTCGCAAATAGTCATCACATCAAGATAGAAAAAGCACAAACACACTCCAGCTGAGTTTAGAGGGTGTGGTACAGAGGGAGAAAGTTTTTTGGCCCAGCAGGTTGGGAGGGGCAGAGAGGTGTGGTCACCAGCCTCCAAAAACGATCCTCCCCTGCTGCTTGGTTGCAGTCTGCAGCGGAGAGACCGAGGTACGGGCTGACAGAGAGAAACCTGCTGAGTTTCTGCAGGTAGCTTCCACAGAGTCGCTTTTCCTGCCTTGCCAGAATGAGTTTGTACGGGATCTCAGAAGGGCCTGAACATGGGCCAAAGGTCCGGGTCCAAAGGCGACTTGACGGGCTATTACGCACGGAGCGAGTTCGTGCAAGGAGGCGGTAATGGATACGATCCCTACATGGACGGATACAACACCTACAACACCTTTTCAAAGTCCTCTGGAGGCGGCATGGGAGGCGGAATGACAGGCACAATGATGAGCGGTGCTGGAAGTCGAATGATGATGGTCCCAACGTCAGGCAGCATGGGAGGCGGAATGTCAGGCGGCATGGGAGGCGGAATGTCAGGCGGCATGGGAGGCGGAATGAAAGGCGGCACGGGAGGCGGAATGAAAGGCGGACAGACATTCGTAATGATGAGCAGTGGAGGAAGCGGAATGGCGAGCGGTACTATGGGAGGCGGCATGTCAGGCAGCATGGGAGGCGGAATGAGGTATGACTTCATTTTCTGATTTATGTTATAGTATTTAATTTGCGCGCTCCTCCTGGCCAACTGTTGCCAGTTTCTGTGAACCAGGGGAACACTGTGTGGCCCTCTCTGCAGGGAGGATGCATGTCAGCTTGAAAGCTGGCTATTAAATATTAATCATAGCAGCCTGTTTTATCCCAGTATTCATTTCGCCCCTGCACAATAAGTCCTGGTATTTGCAAGTCAAACAACAACTTTTCCAAAAGCAAATGCATGATAATATCCGTAGGCATCATATATACAAGGAAGTGCTTTAGTTTTGCAAATTTCACAGCTCAGATCTCAGAAATAACCTGATATTTACTGGAACAGTATTTAGTGACTTAATGCTCCTCAAAGGTATTGTCTCCAGTCTCCATATAAATTCAAAGAAAGTTGCATAATTCATAACGAAGTTTTCAAAAAGAAATGTTTTGCCTGGAGTGCATACATGGTTTGTTTGTTGAAGGAGTTACCACAGTCACCTGACTCTTTTATTACATTGATAATACACAGTGATAATTAAACAAGGCTGCACTGCAATAAATGTCAATGTCTAAAATGCCAATGTCTTAATAATGATTTAGAGCTGCTGTGTTTTTTTTAAATCAGCTTTTTCTCTGCAGAGCAGCTTCCCTCCCTGGAGAAATTCACTGAGTTTGATTTACTGCTCAGAGTGAGCTGCTACATTCCCTCTGCTGCAACAGCTTTACACTCACTTGTTCCAAAAACATGTTTGTCAGTTTCAGGCCTTCACCACTATCACCCACAGGGGAAATATGTCACTGTGGTACTTTAGAGAAGGGCAGAGAGGGCATCTGGCAGGTATGAGTGTAGGCCTAATGATTAGAAAAGTGTCAGTGGAGCTTTTCAAATACAAATCCACACAATTATTCAGAAATCTATAACTTGACCAATAAACTGATTGAGCCAATGATAACTTATGTCATGTGTCATATGTACGTCATTGTCCTCAGACTCTGACAAAGAGCCAAACGTTTAGATAATACATATACATACTGTATATGAGACAAGATCTTTTATTTGTTTGTTTGCATCCAGCACTCTTTTGTTTTGTGGAAGTGTGGAGTAGTTTTGGGGAAGTTTTGCTAGATATATTGTTATCGGCACATATGTCAGCTGATTAGTAACAACAGGTTGCAGTACAGAAATGCAAAATATATGTTTGACATTGTTTTGAAAAAGTGACCTTTTTTGATAAAATATCTTTAGTTAAAAAATACCAGGGAACATAAGTTGACACAACTTTCCTTTCAAAATGTTTGATAATACAACATTGTATCACTTCTTTCCTTAAAGACATGCAGCCTGATGCTGCATGTGATGCACAAGACAGGACATTAATCCAAACTGTGTGGTCTCAGCGGTTCCCACAAGATACATATAAGTGGTTACCAGATGATTAACAGGAAAGAAGGGCAAAAAAAACAATGTCTGCTAAACAATATTCAATCTTTGGTGAAAATGCTCGGTTCTCATTACATTACATAATAAAAAACGTTGGTGAGTGCTGGTCTAAACTGTGATATTGTGGTGGATATGCATTTATTACATGCAGCTGAAGATTCTTGTAGCATTGAGCTTGATGGTGATGAGTTTACTCTGCTGCCCCCTGCAGTGGCTCCAGCTCCATCCACCAGAGGTCCATGATCCTGCAGGCCCAGTGCCAGGAGTACCTGAAGAAAGCTGAATATGCCCTTCAGTCTGTGAGTCATGCTTTGTTCTGTAACGTTATTTTTTGGGACTTTTCCTTCAGTTGTGCAAAATAAAAGCCTGTCTGGGTCGGAGCTCATTCTGTAAGATTTTATTTCAAAAGAAAAAGCAGCGTCCTGGAGCTGCGCTTCTGTTGGCAAAAAGATGCAGAAAGAATGACAGAAATGCTGTTTGGTGGTAAATTGAGTAACTGGGTGAATGAGCCTTTAATGGCACATTTACAGGAAAGTAACAGGAAGCAGGTGGATAATGGTATGATATGATATAAAATGCTTTTTGTTTTCTCTGTTGGATCTGCTCTTAGAGCTGAACTTCCTTTAGCAATATTTCAACTGTCAATGTATCCACTTATAGCTTTACATTGTCATGTTCTGCAAACTAAATGTTACAGAAAACACACACGTCTCCTCAGCCATGCCATGTCCATAAAGCCCAACATAAGATAACATACAACAACATTTTTGCACATCATAAAGTTTTAATGACAGGTGCATAGGATTAGAAAAAAAAATGAAATGAGAAGGAACACACTGTTAGATACTTGTTATAAAACCTTTTGGTGGTAAACTTGAAAGAAACTGGATAAAAGGGTCAAACTGTTTTTGGTTCTTTCTCAGTTTACAAATAGACAAATCCTTTCTGTATACATGTATATTTTGCGTTTCTCTTTCTGCACAGTGGTTTTGTACACCTCCCTGAATGCTTTGTTTATGCCTTGCAGGGCGGTGCCCCAGGTGATGTAGAGCGCTACATGATGATGGCTAAAGAGACCATTGAGCAGCTGAAGGGCTGCGCGATGGACCTGAGACAACTGGGACAGCCCAATGACAACGTAGTCAGGACGTAAGGAAGACCTTTTTAAAAACACTATCTGTAAATGAAATGATTTACATACAACTCTTGCCACATGTCCGCTCTCTCTTCCTAATCTGTAGTTTGGAGATGTGTACAGATCAGATGAAGGTGGTCCACATGGCCATGACGGGCAGCATGCACAGGAGGAGGAGCACCAGAGGGAGCTCCGGAGGCTGGGAGGAGCCTGGAAGGAGCTTCCAAGACGCTATGGGCTGGATTTCCCAGCGCAAGGTGCACACACACACACACACACACACACACACACACACACACACACACACACACACACACACACACACACACACACACACACACAGATTGAGTTATTGATGAAAGATTTGCATCATAAAACCTTTATAACTTAGATTTAGTTTGTCTCTTTATTTAAAGAGTCTGTCAATCAATCTAAGAGTGATAGGAGATTCTAACAGTGCTTTGAGGAGGGATGAACTTTTTGTTTACACTTTGTTTACCGGTTTTTCCTTAAATAAAAAAGTGTTTAGCATTTTAATGTCACTTTTAAATATCTTAATACCGATGTGGTTACTTGGTGACCTGTTTTCCGGGTTAGACATTGAACTAGCCCCCTCTCAACATGTTTTTAAATGTCCTGATATGTTTACTCGATGACATTTATTTTATTTTCAATTTGCAAAAAAGAAAAATCCAAAATATACATTGATAAAAACTGCAGACACACAAAGAGAAATTAGAATACAGATATTGCAAAAAGGAATGTGGAAATGGTAGCTTTATGCTTTTAAAATACCTTTTTTACAGGAACTTTTAAAGCCTTTTCTTTGTCATTCATACTCAAAAGATAGATCTTGAGTGGAGTTTCACTTTAAGAAAAAGGAATATTCAGTGAACTGACTGACAGATCTCATCAAACCAGCATACTGTGCACACAGAGTTTAGACATGAAAGCGTTCCTCCACTGGAATGATGCTCGTAGTAATTTCGTTTACCATTAAGAACAATTTATGAGAAATTAAAAGAAAAACGAGAACACACACAAGAAGCCATACACAAGTTTTTGAAAGAAGGTTTTGTTTTGCCTTCAATTCTCCGACCAATCTTCTTCTGGTAAATTCCTGAGATGTTTTTGGTGAAGAGACTCATAAATCCTCAAAAAGAAAAACTAAATCCTGATCCAACTTGTTTCTCTGCCACCACCTGCTGGTGACATTATGTGTGTATATCAGACACATGTGTGGAACTCCCTCTCTGGCCTGAAAGATGGGATTCAGAAGGTTTTACTGCCTGAAATTTTACTTAAAGTAAAAGTTAATGTGTGTTTCTGCTAATCAAATAGCATTTTTTATGTTTCAGCGTCTGATTGAAACGGCTTCCTGGGGAGAGGATGCTGCAGCCATCGAGCAGCAGCTCATCAGCCACCACAACTTTCACAGCACCACTCTGAAGTCTGCCGAGGTGGACTGGGCCAGAGACGAACTGGTGGGTTCAGTCTGCACATTTCTCAATACTGCTGGGATGAAACGATGGCAAATGTATTATTGTTGGAAACAGAAGTCCCAGTTATATAATTTTTGAGAGCGAGCACATAATGTATCTCTCCTCTTTCATAAAACAAACTAAATGTTTACAAATTGTAAATCGGTATCTGGATTCGGATCTGCATCAAAATACACACAGTGACTTTTGGACTTATTTTCTGGCATATGTATCTTATTCTTTTTAAAATGAGAAAATAGACAAAAATAACAGACATTTTAATTAAAAAACAAGAATACGCAGTGTTAAGAAATCTTTAAAAGAAAATGCCTGGATGCTATGAAAGCAACCTACACAGACTATAACATGTTTATGCTCAATCTTTCAATATCAATTAAATATAAATTCATTTGACATTTAAAGGAGTAGTTGTTATTGGTACTTCAGGGATTCAGTATAAAGCTGGGGGACTCACAAAAGATGGATTAAAGAAAGAATAATCAAACTTGAAGCAGCAAATATCAAGATATCCAAAATCACTGGATCCTACAGTTTACATTTTCAGTAGCATCTTTCTGTGAGACCACCTTCACTGCTAAATGCCCAAATCTTTCAAACTCCACAGGATATTGTAAGATAACTTCTTAAGAGTGTCTCTCACTAATAGAGCTGCAACGATTAGTCGATTATTTGATCAACAAAAAATAATTGCACATTATTTTGATAATTGATTAATCGTTAGTGTAATTGTTTATGCAAAAATGTCAGAAAATGCTATTTCTAGCCTCTCAAATATGGAGATATCCCTCTTTTATGTCATGTTAAAGTGAATATCTTATAATATATAATGGACTGACAAAACAAGACATTTAAAGACATAACCTTGGACTTTGAGGAACTGGGATGGACAGTTTTCACTATTTTCTGACATTTTATTGACGAGAAAAGAAACGGCAGATTAATCGATAATATAAATGATTCATAGTTGCAGATCTATTCACTAACTGAGGTTCTCTTCCCACAGCTTAAGAAAGGAGACAAGGGGAATCTTCATGCTTTGGATCAGGAATGGGAAAGTCTGCAGGTGAAAAAAAGAGCTAATACTTTACAGTTTACTAGCTAATACTAATACTTGTGTTGTGTATTTTCAGGTTAATTGTTGTATTTAAACGTACTCTCTTCTCCCTTGCTAGCAAATGTCGATTGGCCGGACTGAACAGCTGCAAGAGCTGAAGAATATCATTCAGGAAATTTCCAGAGAGATCATGTGGGTGAACGAACGGGAGGAAGAGGAGCTGATGTTTGACTGGGGAGAAAAGAACATCGACCAGTACATCCCACGGAAGCAGGAGAGCTACTCGGTTAGTAAAACGATTTAAAAGATCAAAAGTTCAGTAACAACCAGGCGAGAATTGAGTTCATTTTGACGCCTTGACGCTACACAAATCCATGTTTAATTTCAATTTAGCATCATTCTTGGCAATCCTGTGAGTCTAAATTACACACATTTATGAATTTAATCTGCATTTCATAAGGGAGCAATCATCTGTGATACATTAGATTTTTGGCAGCTGCAGTCTGTCATCCACTTAGAGGCGAAGCCACTGAGAAATCCTCCAGCTGCATCCTGGTGTTTACTGTGTCCCCTGTGATTACCAAACCTCTTCGTATGTAACAGAAACTGATGAGTGCCCTGGAGGACAAAGAGAAGGACCTGAATAAACTGAAAACTAAAGTGGATAACCTCCTGAAGAACAACCATCCGGCTTCAGACAAGATCGAGGTGTGAACCGACCCATTCATCATCAGAGCAATACACAGTGTTTACATGCATTCATATGTGTGAAGAAGTGGCGGCCTTATCTCTTATTTCTATATGTTTCTGTCTGTGTTCATCAGGCGTATAGTGACACTCTGCAGACTCAGTGGAGTTGGCTCCTTCAAATCACCAAGTGCATTGATACTCATCTGAAGGAGAATGCTGCTTATAGCCAGGTAACATGGCAAAAAATGAAACTTAAAGACACTAAATAAATATGTTTTTTATTAACATTTGATGAAATGACTGTGTGTGATGTCAAGGGCCAACAAGCTCTGATAAACTCACGTTCACTGCCTGCCCAGCATCAAACAGCCTCATTTCAGTTTGACTAGCAGAACTGCTTACACTCTTATACTTAAGCACTGAAATTGTTTTATTACACGTCCCAAAGTGATTGTTACTGATCAAGCCTTTTGCTTTTCCCAACATGAAAGTGTAGAATTCTTATTTTTATGCCTCCACGGCGGCAACAGCCTGATTTCAGGTTGTCCATCCACTTGGACTCAAGCATGAACTGAATAGATTTTGATGGTCAAAAGTCAAAGATCAAGGTCACTGTGACCTCACTAAACACGTTTTTGGTCATAACTGAAGAAGTCATACATTAATTATGACAATTTCACACCAAATGTCTAACACGACGATACAGGATAATAAGAACACACATCAGCAGACTGAGCAATCACAGAACACATTACAATAACTGTGACTGGATATACACACACACGCAGACCTGTGTGTGTGTGTGTGTGTGTGTGTGTGTGTGTGTGTGTGTGTGTGTGTGTGTGTGTGTGTGAACACCCCCACCACTCTCTTCCTCCTCATCAACTTGTCACCATCTTCCCTACTTCACATGCACTCACGCGGTCACGTCCATGGACCCCCGTGTCCTCTCCCTCCAACCTCAAACCTTTTGTTTTGATCCTTTTTTCTATTAAAACAAGAAAGCTGTGTGTGTGTGCATTAATTGATGCAAGGGGAACGTATGGTGTGATAATCGGTCACTGTCCTGTGCTTAGCTGAATCCTGACACCTCTCATCTCGCCTGATCAATTAAGTTACCATACGGTGGTCTAAAGCGTTGCCTCACTCTTGTTAGATATGAGGGCTTTGCTCTGTGATATAGGTCCTCTGCTTTTATTCCTGTGAAGGTTAATATTGTATTTCAATAAAGTGCATTCCTTTTTGTCTGATGTTAACAGACTAATGTCGAGTGAAGAGGGGAACCCCATAATGTGTTCCTAATGATCTCTTTTATATATGTCAGTTCTTCAAAGAGGCCAATGAGACATACGCCGTTCTGCAGAGAGAACACGAGACGGTCCGTAAGAAGTTCACCTGTGACAAGAACACTTCACTGGAGAACCTAATAGAGCTCCTCAGGGGACTGGAGGTACAACATATTCTTTTTTCTTTAAATCATTTCTAGAATGTCAGAAAGTCAGAAAGCGACTTTGGGTTCTAGAAGAGCGCTATAGAAATCTGTAGATGGTCAAAACTCACCTTTTTATAATTAGGTTTTTTGGCGTAAGCTGTTAATTGTGTCTACCTTCTATTGTATGCATATTATTTGTGCCTTTTTTCATTGTGTGTTTATTTAATTTAATTTATATTATCACCTTTTTCTGTATGCATTGTCTACAGTCAATTATTATTATTGACCTGCATTATTATTATTGCTGTTGATCTTGCTTTGTTTTCCTGTCTCCAGAAGGAGAAAGAGACGATTATGGAAAACAAGAGGCAGGTTCACCATCTGGTCAACAAGTCCAAGAGCATTGTGAGGCTGAAACCCAGAAACGTGGAAGAGAAGAGCAGCAACACCGTCATCGTCAAAGCCCTGTGTGACTTCAAACAAGACCAGGTCAGGTTTTCTAAGGATCATGTCACATATACACACATCATTGGTCGATGAGTAAGGTTAGATTTGTCTTAATTGAAGAATTGTATTTTTTTCGGACCCCACAGAAGGTGATCTGTAAGGGAGATGAGGCCATTCTAAAGGACAACACTCAACGCAGTAAGTGGGACGTAACAGGCCCGGGAGGACTGGACATGTTGGTGCCCTCTGTGTGCCTGATCATACCACCTCCCAACCCACTGGGCATCAGTCTGGCCAACAAGTAAGAGGCAACAATGGTTAATTTTGGCTGAGAAGAAGGTACGAGAATCCTTGTTGTTGTGAGGTTAAGGTTTCAATTTTGTGTTGTCCATAGGAACGAGCAGTACTACGAGGCGATCCTGTCAATCTGGAATCAGCTGTACATCAACGTTAAGAGTCTCATCGCCTGGCAGTACTGCCTCCTGGATATCAAACACATCAACTCTCTCACCATGACCATGGTAAGTGATGAATAAACTCTCTGAAGTCAGTCTCTTTCCAAACATTGGAGTTATCATTGGAGTTTTTAAAATGAAGTGCATTTACCGACAAATCGCTTTCTAGACGTCAGTCAAACTTAATGTTTGTGTGTGTGTGTGTTCAGTTGTCCCGCATGCGTCCTGACGAATACCGCAAGCTTATCAAGAGCATGGAGACGCGCTACGAGGAGTTCAAACTGAACAGCTACGGCTCCGAGATCTTTTCTGACAATGACAAGAAGAGCATCGAGAACAAGTTCACCGGAGCCCAAACCCACTATGAGGAGTTGGTGGTGCAACTGCCTACTTACAGTCAGTATTACCAAAAACACACACCTCCCACTCATCTGCATGAAAGCAAATCATTACATTTATATTTTGATTTACAAGTGATAATGTGGAATTGTATTGTTATAATAAGAAGATGAATTATTGAACGTCATTCAAAGCTATGGCAACAAAAGACAAGAGGACGGTGCTCTTAAGAAAATAACTCATTTTTGGTGACGTGAACTATAATGAAGTCTGCATGTTGTTATTACTTTATCAATACCTATTACTGTTATTACTGTTAGACCAGTAATACTGTTATTTTGTCAGTCTCTCATCGGTCAAGACCAATTTCATTATATGTTATTTGCTAGGTTAATATAATGATTTATATATCACCTTTACCACCAATGTTGCCCAACTTCTACAACTATATTTTTATTGACAATATTTCTTTTAGAAAGTTGAACTTCTGCAGCTGCATCAGATATTATTTATTTTATTTTATTTTTAATTAAAAAATACCATATCTTTCATTGTTAAGAAACCCTTTAAAAAATCCCTCAATCTGCGACAAAACACTTCTTTGAGATTTTGTTACAGTTTCAGAAAATACCCACTGTATGTTCTGGACTCATTCTTTCAATATAAAGCCCTCTAATAATACTAACTTATAATATGAAAGAAACTATTGATTAAGTGTTCGAGAATGCAAATCATGTGCTACGAGAGACTCTCGGACCAGAGAATCATGTTTTCCTCCACCATTTATATAAAAAAGAAAACATGTCTTGTGTCTACTCACAGTTGTGCAACAAGAAGGACAGCAAGCAGCGGAGAACCAACGCAGTCAGCTGCTCCTAATACAGCAGCAACAGCAACAGGCTGCAGCTGAAGAGGAGGCCAGGAGGCGCGAAGCGGAGGCCTGGAGGCTTCAAGAGGAGGCCAGGATGCTTCAAGAGGAGGCCAGGAGGCGCGAAGAGGAGGCCAGGAGGCGCAAAGAGGAGTCCAGGAGGCTCGAAGAAGAAAGACGAAGAGCGAAGGAGAAGAAAGTGAATGTAACAGATGGGATGGTGGTGAATAGAGATGCAAGGATTACAAAGGAAGTAGTAAAACTGGTCAAGACGGAGACAGCGAAGAAACCGAAGTTGCATTCCTCTTCATCCTCCCGGAGCTTATCTGAGCTGCGCACGCTCAGACTCCGACTGGAGGGTGCTGAGGGCACACTGAGTCAGCATGTTCACATCTGCATCGGAGAGGACGGGATCCACGACTGTGGCCTGAAGATCACTCAGTTAGAGGTAGACACACACAAACTCATGAATACAAGAAAAACAGACAAACATGCAGTATTTAAAAAAACTAATCTTATTCCAAATATGTATTAATTTCAATAACTGTACTTGTGTGTGTGATTCCCTGCAGACGGTGCAGCGTGATGTCGACTCGATGCACAAGGAGTACTTACTTCTGAGGGAGCGGATCTTGAAGGAGCTGGAGGGCATGAATGATTCAGATAAAGCCCAGTTCCTCCGCAGTGAGATTGAAGTCATCAACCAACGACTGGGCAGTCTGGAGAGCAGCTCGTCAGCTTACCTGCAGCGGTAAGCCTACGCAAACAACATTGAGATCAAGATCTCATGAGCAATAAAGACCTGAGATTATATTTCATATACACAAGATCACATAAGATGTTCTCAAGTTACTTAGTGTGTTAAAAGTAAAAGCAAATGCTACTAAACCAACAAGATGTAAATGCTACTCTGACATATTGATCTCACACATCATCAACACAATTAATGTATTCTGTATAATTTCTTCCTGTCTATTAGGCTGCAGGCTCTAAGGGATATGCTGGAGAGTGTGGCTCAAGCTGAAGACATAGTGAAAGTTCACGAGGCGAGGCTGACGGAGAAAGAGACCACCTCACTGTCGCCCAGTGAAGTGGAGGATTACATGTCGACCCTGAAGGTATTATATAGAACATATTACATGTTCATGCAATACCTTTCTTGCAACAATCGCTGCAGTTTTTCAGCAAGACTTTTTCTAGAGTTTCAGTTAACCAAGTTAAGTTAAGTTAACCCCCACGTTATTATTTTTGGAGGCACCTGGAAGCTTTTTGACATCCTTCTCATATATGATCACATTAGCATTTTTGTCATATGGATATTCTATGTTGTCATTTTACTATGTTGTTTATTCTGGACACACAACGTATATTGCACGTCTGTCCATCCTGGGAGAGGGATCCCTCCTCAGCTACTCTCCCTGAGGTTACTTCCATTTTTTCCCCCGTTAACTGGGCCAAGGGTAGCACCTGATTATGTGAAGGCAGTGTGTTGCATTTGGTGTGTGCCACGCTCAGGGATGTCACATTTAACTTGTGTTTCCTGTGTGGTGTTGATTTGTAGAATATTAAAGTAGAGCTGGATCAGAAGAAGGGCGTTCTGGCCTCCATGGAGGCGGAGTTAGCCAAGGCCAGCCACTGGAACGGCCAGGTGGGCGGGCCCTTCTACAGATGTGACATGATGCTGTCCAAATACAGCGAGCAGGTCAACCTGCTGTCAGACCGCTGGACACGACTCCAAGGGCAGATTGACACCAGGTATGTCTCCCTCTCTCTCATATCCATTTTATACCAACGCCCTCACGTTTCACAAATGATTGTTGCATGCAAACCTAAGACAGATTTGTGAGTTACTACATTTTATACAGTAGTTTTATAAATTGACATTTTGCACATTTTAGACTGCTGATTGAGTAAACTTTGAGCTCTGGGAACTTGTGATGAGTATATTTCACTATTTCTTGACATTTTATAGATTCAACAGTTAATAGATTCATTCAAACAATGGAAAGATGAATCTATAATCTATAAAATAACCATTTATTACAGCCCTCGACACAGGACAAGCCTCTAACAGCAGCCTTCATCGGACTAGAGTTTTGTGTAAACGGGAACTCAGTTTTTGTCTCATTACTCACATTAATCAATAGTTATCTTCATTTTCTACTGAAAACATGCTGAAGATATGGTGCTATATTTTGAATATATTCTCTTTCTTTCTCAGAATCCAGGATTTGCAGGTGTATCATCCTCAGCTGCAGCACTACAAGCAAACCAGCACTTCCCTTACTAACTGGATTGATGCCACACAGAAGAAACAAGGACGGCCTGCAGGCCACCACGATAGAGAGCATCCCAGCACTGACAGACCATATTAACAACCAGAAGGTCTCCAGCTCAGCCCTTTATTGCTATTGATTAACTTATTTACTGTGTTGAGGGTCTATGTACGTGTGTTAAAGGTAATCTGACAATCTTTAAATTCTTGTGTTCTCAAGGCCCTGAATTCAGAAATCAAAGGGAAGAGGGAAACATTAGAGAGTGTGCTGAGGGACAACGACACCTGTGTGAATTCTATCAAGGTAAGGAGGTTTCAAACTTATCAAAATAATTAATTTTGTAAATTTAATTGAATATACTTTATTTCAAATATAAAAAACCATAATAATAGTGAAAATACAGAACAGACGTTCAATGAGTAACATACATGAATAAGGGTGGTGATGGCCTAGTGGTCTAGTGGTATGGCTTCCAAATTGAACACCAGAAGGTTGTGAGTTCTATACCAGGGCAAGGATATGTAAAGTAATGTAATGAACATTTCCTGTCTGAAATGGAGTAGGAAGAAGCAACATACTTGTCTAGTCTTACCCTTATTCTTAATAAATCTTTATCCATTACCACAATTAAACCACTATGTTCATGTTCATATTCAATTACGCTACTCAATCAAAAATGTGAAGAAGAAAATTTGTTAAGAAAATAAAACCAAATTGCAAAACAAAAGATATGTACATCTTTTTAAACCGTCTGATATTTTCAGTTAGTATTTGAAATATATTGATATATTATTATTTATTTTCTTCCTCCAATCCAATCCACAAAATCACCCCACAAATTGATATGCACATACTTTTAAGATTGGTGCAAAGACTACGTTGGTTTAAATTAAATTTCCCTTTAAATCTCCCGTTTTGTATATTGCCAGGAAGTAAACTATTTCTTGCTTTGTACATTGTTTGTGTATTCCAGCAGATCCCTGAATTTCAATGCATGTGACTTTAAAAACCTTTTGTTAGTGTGTTCCCAATGTCCAACATTTCATGACTATGTTTTTTTTACAGGACTATGAAACGGACCTGACTTCTTACGCCTCTGGTTTAGAGACTTTGCTTAACATCCCTATCAAAAGGACAATGCTGAAATCGCCATCGATGGATCTTAATCTGGAAGTAATGAAACCAAATTGGAAAAGTTAAAACACTCTATAAACACTCTATGTAAAAAACTCTATATTAACTCTTGAGTTTGACCTGTCTTTGTCTCAGGCTACACAACTGCAAACCCGTTACATGGAGTTGCTCGCCCATTCTGGTGACTACTACAAATTCTTGGGAGAGCTGCTCAAAAACATGGAGGAGCTCAAGGTACTGATGTTATTATTTGTAGTTCTTTTAATATTTTTACTTGCTTTATATTTTCAAATCCAAATTTAGTTTGGGTTGTGTCTTGCTAAATATTTTTGCTTTATATTTGTTTGTGTTTAGCTTTTATAAACATCCTGCTTAGGGACTTACAGAAAACAAACACAACACATTTACATGATTACGATGGTTAATTTAATCATGGTTAAGTTAAATTACTTGAAGAAGATTAAGTTCATTTTAATTTGAGTTTCACTGAGTAACACTGAGGTAACACTTTTTAGTGTTGCAAATTCAACAATTTAAAAACAGAAGTTGGTGGAGACCAAAACCGAGCTGAAAGTAGTGTGAAAAGTGGACTTGCCTCGAGCTGAAGGTAATGTTGCTCAATGACTGGTCGATGTGTAAATACAAAAATGCTTTAAAACCCCATATCAACCGTGGTGATGATATGTCAGTGTTGTGTTTACAGCTTGTTGCTGTGGTGAAGTGTTTTTATTACAAGTACATTGAAATGTATGTGCTTAAAGTCCTTTAAACTACCTCTGCATTCATCTTCGCTTTGTCTTGTTTTCAGATTCGTAACACAAGGATTGACATATTAGAGGAAGAACTTCGCCTGCTGAGGGAGAATATGCAACACGGCAACGCCAAGAACAAATCTCTGGAAGAAGTTGTTTCCCGTTATGAGTTGGAGTTGTCCAACTCTAACAATCAGCTGCTGTCATTGGAGGAGGTGAAGCAAAACACTGCGCTGCAGTGCAATGCCACCAAGGACAGTCTGGACAACACTCAGAGCAAGTTGGCAGACCTCAACGATGAGGTGACTCGTCTCAATTATTTGCTCGACGAAGAAAGGAGAAAGAAGAGGCTGGCAGAGGAGCGCTACACTACGCAGCAGGAGGAGTACGAGTTGGTGCTGAGGAAGAGGCAGAAGGAGCTGGAGACGGTCAGCTGGTCCAAGGTGGAGGTGGATAAGAGTGTGACAATCAAGGAGCGTGAGATTGATCAGCTGCGGCAGCAACTGGCTGATGAGGCAGCGAGGAACAAGGAGCTACAGAAAGAGATGTCAAAGGTAAGGAGCAAATGTAGTACGGACATCAATAACTTAAAGCTCAGCTACGAATCCCAGATCCATGTTAGCCACACAGACATCCAGAGGCTGTCAGCCAAGAGGGAGGAGGATACAGCAGATCTCCAGCTGCAGTATGACACGATGGAAGCAGAGAGGAGGAATCTGGAGGAGGAGCTCAGGAAGCTCAGGATGTCTATGAGCCAGTCTGAGGAACAAAGAAAGAGGGCAGAAGAAGAAGCTTACACTCAGCGTGCTGTCATCACTGAGGAAGGGCGCAGGAGGAGAGATCTGGAAGGTCAGGTGGAGGTGCTGTTGAGGCAGAGAGACGAGGAAAGCAGCCAGTACACAGAGGAGCTGGCTAAAGTCATGAATAGTCTGCAGGAGAAGAGTGAGGAGCTGGCCTACATTACACACAGTCTGGAGGAGGAGACCCGTAGGAGGAGAACTATAGAGGAAGGGCAGGGTGTGCTTGAACAGACTTTGGCCCAGTTGCAGGTGAAGCTAACCAGTTCATTAATGGCTGCGACCGAGCTGCGGGAGTGCGAGGCGGAGCTTCAGAAGATGCGTTCGGAGTTGGAAAAGGAGAGCAGGGAGCGAAGCAGAGTAGAACAGAACATGAGCAGGTTACAGGCACGCATGAAGGACCTTCAGGATGTGAGAGACGGGATGGAGAGCCAAGTGGAAAATATGAGGAAGGGTAACCAAGAGGAAGTGTCCAGAAGAAGGCAGGTAGAAATGGAGCTGGAAAACACCACCATGGCTATCACAGAGTACGCCAGCACCATTACCACTCTACGCCAGGGCCAAGAACATTTCAGCACATCAGAAAAGAGAGGGGAAGAAGAGCGTCTTAGGTTGCATGAAGAGCTAGAGAGAAGCTTGAGACAAAATAAGACCTCTGCGGAGCGCATGACACAGCTGAGTGCTCAGCTGAATACACTACAGCAACAATTCCTCCAGGAGCAGGCCAGAGCCAAAGAAGCAAACCTCAGGAATGAGGGCCTTTACAAAACTATAGAGGAGAAGAGTAAGGTACTTAATGAGAACTCTGTTGAGCTTCAAAGGCTGAAGGAGATGACAGAAACCCAGACCAAAGAGAGGCTTAAGCTGATGGAGGAACTAAGGGCAACACGACATGATAAAGATGAACTCTTGAGATACAAACAGGGAAGTGATGATGAGCTCTCCTCCCAGATTACTGCCCTGAAGCTGCAGCTGCAGGCCAGTGAGCGCAGCAATGTAGATTACCACAATCTGGTCTCAGATCTTTCCTCTGAGAGGGAGAAACTCAAGATGGAGACTGAGAACATACAAAAGCAGGCCATCGAGGTACATGGAAGTTTGGCACTTAGTCCTGGATTGCTCTCATCTTTAGTAGTTATTAGTATCTGTAGCCAAACTTTTGTTTGCATGCTCGACCACTTCTAAATCCCCTGTAGATGCCTCCCACTTGGTAACTCTGATTTAAACACATATGTCTGTATGTGTTTGCATAAACTTGCATGTCAGTCACTTGCATGTAAGCACAATCTATGCCTTTCTACCTGCGGACCTCCCCAACCAACTGTCTCCCTGGCCACACTGAAAAAATGTGCATTCTGTATGCTTTTTTGCCTTTCCTTCTTTTGCCCGGAGTGATCAACACCATCAATTACCTGCCGGTCCTCTGGTCTAAAACAGTTTGATTGTTGTTGTTTTCAATTATTGTAGCATCTTGATGGGCTTTAAGACACATTTTGCAAACTTGTAAAAACAGCACTGGTTGAACATGTAAAATATCCAGAATTCTTTACAGTATTTGAGGCACTTCTTCTCGCAAATTTAGACCAGGCAGTCATGATTGGCACCTATCTATTGGCATTATCTGTGTGTGCTGTTTTGCAAATTTACAGAATGTAGATAGCAGGGTGGTAATAGTAGTCAAAATAGTTGGTCTGCCTTTTTTAGTAGTTGAAGTTGCTATAAACAATGTAGTTTGTCTTCAGGATTGGGAAAGTTGTGGAAGTGTTTTTTTCTACTTTCATAACAATAACGATTGACTACTGTAATACCATTACCTATATACTTTTATTTCCCATTCTTGTAAGACATTTTCTTGTTTTAAGGTTTTTCTGAGGGGAATTAGTTTGCATAATATATTGCTAATTTAAAAAAGCAAATTATATTTTGGTAGATCGCACACAAACTTGCTATTCATGTGTTTAGACTATTTTTATAATCAATTGGTTTATTCTATTGTTATACATTTAACATTGTTCCATGTTTTTGGAGTCAAAATGTTGAACCTCCTTTCAGTGTTCTGCTGCTTAAAAAACATGAATAGAGCAGTCCTCCTTGGTAGTATTGAAGTTTAACATTAAGGTTCACGAGCACCAGTACAAATTAAGGTGCAGTTCATTTTAATAGTAGCATGATACTAGATAGAATAGATTAAATTTTTTATTTAGATTCAAACCTGTTCAATCCCAGTATAATTGGTTGTATGATTGTATACTATGGTGTAAAATACAAAACAAGAAATGTGTAGTCCTTGATATACAGTACATTTATCAATGTTTTTTCTGAGTTGACTAACCTTTTGTCTCTCTGCTCTTTCTTTTTTCCCTCTATTTTTCTGCAGACAACAGCCATGGTGCAAACCATTCAGTCCCAGTACAGTGAGATAGAGATAGAGAGAGATGCTCTTTTGCGGAAACTGCAATTGTCAGAAAAGGATAAAGATCGCTTCCAAAGGCTAGAGGAGGAACTCAGTCTCATTAAGACTCACCAAGACTCTGAGCTTCGAAATAAGCAACGTCTACAAGATGAGAACGAGAGGGTGAAGAGGGATTTAAATTACTGGAAGGCCCAGTATGAAAGTAAGCAGGACCAGATCAAGCAATACGACACAGAAAAGGAACGTATGGAGAGTGAAAAGAACACATTAAAAAGTGAGATAGAGAGACTTATGAGGGAACTCGGGGAGCTTGATAAGACATATAAAAGTAGGCTCTCAGACATGCAGAAGGAACTGCAAGAGGTGGCTGTTATAAGAACACACATGGAAACTGAGCTGACAAACGTTAGAGAGCCCCCAACCTTGGATGCATCCACTTTGGTTTTCGATGGAGTCCGTAAGACAGTCACAGCAGACCAGTTGCTTGACTGTGGTGTTTTGGACAAACCAACATTTAGCCAGCTTGTAAAGGGGCATAAGACTATCCCTGGCGTGTCTGTCGACAAAAAAGTCAGTCTCAAAGGGACGGGCCCAATAGCTGGTGTGGTAATTGAAGGTCCAAAAGGTACAGGGTCTACTACTGTACCCCTGTACAAAATGACTTTCACCGAAGCCAAGAAAGAGAATCTGCTGCCCACTGATATCGTTGACCTGCTACTGGATGCTCAGGCTGCCACAGGCCACATAATTGACCCCAGAACTAATCAAAAGTTGACAGTTGAAGAGGCATGTGCTCAAGATGTGGTTGATGAAGAGGACAGAGAGAGGTTGCTAGCAGCAGAAGCTGCAGCTGTAGGATATCGTGGTCCTGGCACAAGCCAACCCCTTTCAGTATTTCAGGCCATGAAGAAAGGACTAATTAACAAAATCACAACATTGCGTTTATTACAAGCCCAGGAGTCTGTGGGGGGCATATTAGATCCTGTACTCAGTGTGTTCCTTCCCAAAGACACAGCCATTGAGCGTAACCTAATTAATGATGACATATGTCATGCTCTGAATCAGAGGCCTGAGCTCTACAAGGACCCAGAAAGTGAGGATGGTGTAACCTATATGTCAATGAAGAGGAGATGTAAGGTAGAGGTAAACACAGGCCTTCTGCTTCTACCTATCCCTGAGAAGGTAGATGATTCCAAACTTATCTTTGATGGTGTTCGGAAACCTGTCACAGCCAAGCAGCTGCTTGATTGTGGTATCCTGGACAAGCCAACATTTAAAGATCTAGAAAAGGGGAAGAAAACTGTCCCAGAAGTGTCTGTAGACAAAAAAGTCAGTCTCAAAGGGACGGGCCCAATAGCTGGTGTGATAATTGAAGGACCAAAAGGTACAGGGTCTACTACTGTACCCCTGTACAAAATGACTTTCACCGAAGCCAAGAAAGAGAATCTGCTGCCCACTGATATCGTTGACCTGCTACTGGATGCTCAGGCTGCCACAGGCCACATAATTGACCCCAGAACTAATCAAAAGTTGACAGTTGAAGAGGCATGTGCTCAAGATGTGGTTGATGAAGAGGACAGAGAGAGGTTGCTAGCAGCAGAAGCTGCAGCTGTAGGATATCGTGGTCCTGGCACAAGCCAACCCCTTTCAGTATTTCAGGCCATGAAGAAAGGACTAATTAACAAAATCACAACATTGCGTTTATTACAAGCCCAGGAGTCTGTGGGGGGCATATTAGATCCTGTACTCAGTGTGTTCCTTCCCAAAGACACAGCCATTGAGCGTAACCTAATTAATGATGACATATGTCATGCTCTGAATCAGAGGCCTGAGCTCTACAAGGACCCAGAAAGTGAGGATGGTGTAACCTATATGTCAATGAAGAGGAGATGTAAGGTAGAGGTAAACACAGGCCTTCTGCTTCTACCTATCCCTGAGAAGGTAGATGATTCCAAACTTATCTTTGATGGTGTTCGGAAATCTGTCACAGCCAAGCAGCTGCTTGATTGTGGTATCCTGGACAAGCCAACATTTAAAGATCTAGAAAAGGGGAAGAAAACTGTCCCAGAAGTGTCTGTAGACAAAAATATTAATCTAAAAGGGACCGGGCCTATTGCTGGGGTTGTAGCTGGGAGTCGAGGCAAAATGTCTTTGTCAGAAGCAAAGAAACAAATGCTCCTGTCTGAAGATAGTGCAGATTTGCTACTGGAAGCCCAAGCTGCCACAGGCCACATCATTGACCCTACAACTAATCAGAAGCTAACTGTAGAGGAGGCATGCGCCAGAGGGGTGGTTGACATTAGAGATAGAGACAGATTATTGGCAGCTGAAGCTGCTGCTGTGGGATACAAGGATTCTAGCGCAGCCAAGCCTCTCTCAGTGTTTGAGGCCATGAAGAAGGGACTAATTGACAGGAAGACCGGGCTACGTCTGCTGCAGGGCCAGGAGTCTGTGGGCGGCATTCTAGATCCCAATCTCAGTGTGTTCCTCCCCAAAGACACAGCTATCAAGCGCAACCTTTTGGATGAAAACCTCCGTCAAGCTCTAAACCAGAGTCCTGAGTGTTACCGTGACCCAGAAACTGATCTTGAAGCCAGCTATGGAGCATTGAAGAAAAGATGCATGACAGAGCCTCACACAGGTCTGCTACTTTTGGCAATCACTGAGAAGCAAGACCCTTCCAAACTGATTTTTAATGGTGTTCGTAAACCAGTAACAGCACAACAGTTGCTTGATTGTGGGGTCTTGGACAAACCAACATTTAACCAACTAGTCAAGGGAGAGAAAACTGTCAAAGAGGTGTCTGTGGATAAGAAGGTATTTTTAAAGGGGACAGGACCAATTGCTGGCGTAGCAGCTGGACCTTTAGGGAAAATGTCTTTATCAGAGGCCAAGAAACAGATGCTCATGCCCTCAGATAGTGCAGATTTGCTACTGGATGCTCAGGCTGCCACAGGCCACATCATTGACCCCACAACCAATCAAAAGTTGACAGTAGAGGAAGCATGTGCCGGAAGAGTGGTGGACAATAGGGATCGAGATAGACTCTTGAAAGCAGAAGCGGCTGCTGTAGGCTACTGGGATCCTAGCACAGCTAAGCCTCTTTCAGTATTTGAGGCAATGAAGAAGGGAATAATTGACAGGAAGACTGGGCTACGTCTGCTGCAGGCCCAGGAGTCTGCTGGGGGAATTCTAGATCCCAATCTCAGTGTGTTCCTTCCCAAAGACACAGCTATAAAGCATAACCTTCTGGATGAGGACTTACGTCGGGCTCTAAACCAGAGTCCTGAGTGTTACTTAGACCCAGACACTGAGCGTGATGCCAGCTATGGGACTTTAAGGAAGAGAAGCAAAACTGAGTCTCACACAGGTCTGATACTTCTGCCAATTACAGAGCGGAAAGACCCTTCTAAACTGATGTTTGATGGAATCCGTAAGCCAGTCTCAGCACAGCAGTTGTTTGAATGCGGCGTCCTTGACAAGCCAACATTTAATCAGTTAGTGAAAGGGGAGAAAACTGTCCAAGCAGTGTCTGTGGAAAAGGTGGTCTATTTAAAGGGAACCGGACCCATTGCTGGGGTGCTGGCTGAACGTCAAGGGAAAATGTCTTTGTCAGAAGCCAAAAAACAAATGCTCCTGCATGAAGAAAGTGCTGATTTGCTACTGGAAGCCCAAGCTGCCACAGGCCACATTATTGACCCTAAAACTAATCAGAAGCTAACCGTAGAGGAGGCATGCGCCAGAGGGGTGGTGGACGTTATGACTATAGACAGATTATTGGCAGCTGAAGCTGCTGCTGTGGGATACAAGGATTCTAGCGCAGCCAAGCCTCTCTCAGTGTTTGAGGCCATGAAGAAGGGACTAATTGACAGGAAGACTGGGCTACGTCTGCTGCAGGCCCAGGAGTCTGCTGGGGGAATTCTAGATCCCAATCTCAGTGTGTTCCTTCCCAAAGACACAGCTATAAAGCATAACCTTCTGGATGAGGATTTACGTCGGGCTCTAAACAAGAATCCTGAGTGTTACTTAGACCCAGACACTGAGCGTGATGCCAGCTATGGGACTTTAAGGAAGAGAAGCAAAACTGAGTCTCACACAGGTCTGATACTTCTGCCAATTACAGAGCGGAAAGACCCTTCCAAACTGATGTTTGATGGAATCCGTAAGCCAGTCTCAGCACAGCAGTTGTTTGAATGCGGCGTCCTTGACAAGCTAACATTTAATCAGTTAGTGAAAGGGGAGAAAACTGTCCAAGCAGTGTCTGCGGAAAAGATGGTCTATCTACAGGGAACCGGACCCATTGCTGGGGTGCTGGTCGAACGTCAAGGGAAAATGTCTTTGTCAGAAGCCAAGAAACAAATGCTCCTGCATGAAGATAGTGCCGATTTGCTACTGGAAGCCCAAGCTGCCACAGGCCACATAATTGACCCTAAAACTAATCAGAAGCTAACCGTAGAGGAGGCATGCGCCAGAGGGGTGGTGGACATTATCACTAAAGACAGATTATTGGCAGCTGAAGCTGCTGCTGTGGGATACAAGGATTCTAGCGCAGCCAAGCCTCTCTCAGTGTTTGAGGCCATGAAGAAGGGACTAATTGACAGGAAGACTGCGATACGCCTGCTGCAGGCCCAGGAGTCTGCAGGTGGTATTATAGATCCGAATCTTAGTGTGTTCCTCCCCAAAGATACAGCTATCAAGCGCAACATTTTAGATGAAAATCTCCGTCAAGCTCTAAACCAGAGTCCTGAGTGTTACCGTGATCCAGAAACTGAACGTGGTGTCAGCTATGGAGCTTTGAAGGAAAGATGCAAGATAGAGCCTCAAGAAAGCCTACAACTTTTGCCAATCTCTGAGAAGTTCGACCCCTCCAAACTACTCTTTCATGGTGTCCGTAAGACCGTCACAGCACAACAGTTGCTTGATTGTAGGATCCTGGACAAACAAACATTTAACCAACTAATTAATGGTGAGAAAAATGTCCCTGAGGTGTCTGTGGATAAGATGGTCTTTCTGAAGGGGACAGGGTCAATTGCTGGTGTTGCTGCTGGATCTTTAAGGAAAATGTCTTTCACAGAAGCCAAGAAACAGAAAATGATGTCCTCTGACACTACTGGCATACTACTGCAGGCTCAGGCAGCCACTGGTCACATAATTGACCCTATAACTAATCAGAAACTGACTGTAAAGGAAGCCATTGCCAGAGGAGTAGTGGATAAGGAGGATGAATCAAAGTTGTTTGCAGCTGAAGCTGCTACTATAGGTTATAAAGACTCAAATAGTGGCAAGCTCCTTTCAGCAGGCCAAGCCATGAAGAAGGGATTAATTGACAAGGACACAGCTCTACGTATACTTCAGGCTCAAGAGTCTGTAGGGGGTATTTTTGACCCTGCCCTTAGTGTATTCTTACCCAAAGATATTGCTATGGATAGGGATCTCATAGATGAGGACCTTTACCAGGCCCTGAATCAGTATCCTAAGTGTTATCTGGACCCAGACACCCAACAAGCAACTACCTATGTATCTCTGAAGAAACAATGCAAGGCTGATCCAAGCACAGGTCTTTTGCTTCTCCCTGAACCTAAAAAACCCTTAACTGTCCAGGGCCTCAGGAGCCAGGTCTCGGTCATAGATCTACTGGATGCAAACCTATTAGATCGGTCGGATATGGACCAACTGAGAGAGGGCAGATTGAAGGGCCAGGACATTGAATATCGCCTGCGCTCCTACCTGAGAGGTTCCACCTGCATAGCAGGAGTTTATGATGAGGCCAGTGATAAGGTGATGTCCATCTATCAGGCCATGAAAGATGGACTGTTGCAACCTAAGACCACTCTGGAACTGCTTGAGGCCCAGGCTGCATCCGGTTTTATAGTTGATCCTGTCAACAACCATTACCTGACTGTTAGTGATGCCTGCAGTAAAAGACTATTTGGGCCAGAGTTAAAGGACAACCTGATATCAGCAGAGAGGGCTGTGACTGGTTACAAACTGCCGGGTACAGACAAAGTTATCTCCCTCTTTCAGGCCATAGAGAGAGGTCTAGTGGAGAAGGATCATGGCATTCGTCTACTAGAGGCCCAGATTGCCAGCGGTGGTATCATTGATCCTGAACACAGCCATCGTATTGATGTTAACGTAGCCTACCAGAGAGGTTACTTTGATAAAGAAATGAACAAGATCCTGACAGATCAGAATGTTGATACTAAAGGTTTCTTTGATCCCAACACAGAAGAAAACCTAACTTATCTGGAGCTTAAGAAACGTTGTATCACAGATAAGAAGACAGGCCTCATACTTTTGCCTATCACAGATCAGGCAGAGCTAGAGTCAACTCTGAAGAACACACTGAGAAAGAGGAGAGTGATAATTGTGGACCCAGAGACTAATAAAGAGATGACAGTACGTGAAGCTTATGACAAAGGATATATTGACCATGCAACCTTCCTGGAGCTATCCGAGCAGGAATGTGAGTGGGAAGAGATCACTATCACTGCTCCAGATGGTTCCGTACAGTTTTCTATAGTTGACAGGAAATCTGGAAGACAGTATGATATTACTGAGCTGCTTGAAACGCGAGTAATTGATCGAAGAGATCTAGAGAATTACCAATCGCGTACCATCACTCTTACTCAGTTTGCAGATATCATCAGCAACAAGACCAAACATGGATCATCAAAATTATCGTCATCAACTTCAAGATCATCAACAGCCCCAGTTACATCTTTAGTGACATCATCATCAACTTTAAAAACATCAGTGCCATCATCTTCTTCCCCATCAGTCCTGTCAAGACCCTCATCACCTACTCTTGCCAAGATGACCACAACAAGAACTACCACTGTCACAGAGCGAAGCGCCTCAACCAGCAGCGTAGCTCGAGACTCATCTGACTCCCTTAGGAGTATATCCAGCGTATCTGTCACCCTGGCCTCTCCTATTGAAACAGTGGGTGATCAAGAACCTGTGGGTGCCATCTTTGACACAGACACTATAGAGAAGATATCCATTACAGAGGCTGCAAATCGTGGTCTAGTGGATTCCATCACTGCCCAGAGACTGCTGGAGGCTCAGGCCTGCACTGGAGGAATCATTGATCCCACAAATGGCCGTAGGCTCAGCATCCAAGAGGCGACCCGCCAAGGCATAATAAATGACGTCATGGCCCCTAAACTCAAGCCTGCCCAGAAAGCCTACTATGGCTTTGAGGATGTAAAAAACAAGAAAAAGATGTCTGTTGCTCAAGCCATGAAGGAGATGTGGCTGCCATATGAGGCAGGACAGAGGTTCCTGGAGTTCCAGTTTGCAACAGGGGGTCTTTATGACCCACAAATGGGCTGCAGAATAACCATAGAAGATGCTGTAAAAAGGGGCTGGCTGAATGGGAGAGCAGGCCAGAAGCTCCAGGACGTCAGACACCACACAAAGATCCTGACCTGCCCCAAGAGCAAACTTAAAATATCTTACAAGGAGGCTCTGGATAATTGTCTTGTGGAGGAAGGCAATGGGTTGAAAATGCTCCAGGCTTCATCTGAGTCTTCCAGAGGGATCAGCAGTCCTTACAATGTCTCCTCTACTCCAGGATCCACTACAGGCTCCAGGAGTGGCTCACGACGAAGCTCCCGCAGGAGCAGTATGGATCTAGGATCCCCCACATCCTCATCAACTTATTGCACCAGTCATACCCTCACTACCCTCTCCTCCAGATCCTCCAGATAAAAGGATAGGTCATGCTCTTTTTTACAAATGAATCGGTGTGTTAAAAGTATACTGATTGTTAAAAAAAAAAGTGTTTTTGAAAGATAATGTCCTTGAAATGTTCTTACACTTTTTCCATAGTTTTAGTTTTTAGCTTTGTTGTTGCTATGATTTTAAAATGCTATCGTTCAAATGATCGTGAAAATTAATACTATGAAGATATTTTTTGTGGAAATTGACTAACGTATTAGTGACAGCCATCTTATGATGCAATTGTTCGGTCCCCTAAAATATGCTTAGAAATTATTGCCATATTCTTGCATACACATATTACAAATATATTTTTAAAAACCATAATGGAATGGAATTTCTTTGTAAGCTTTGCATTGGTATCATAATGGTTTTATATTTACATTAATTTTTCATCTGAAATGCCTGTTTTGTGAGTGGAGGGATGCAAGGGTTTTGTTACATAGATTGGTTTCACTGCAATTCTTTTACTGAATCAGTTGTTAATCCTTGGTGTTTTGCTCTTTAGGGCTTCTGGTTTTATAACCGCTTCTCAATATCTCATAATAAACATTTGCGTTTTTTGCTCATATGGATTCAAGCCTGTTATTGTTCATGGTCAGTTTTCATGCAACACTTTTGATAGGTATATCAGAATTAGGAGTAGGCTATTTGCATACAAGGAATTTTCCTTAACGTTTTGGTGCAAGAGAACATTTAAATAAAGTCAAGAAACATAAACATAGAGCAACATTTTTTAAATAACAATATGGAGAGAAAACACTGTACAATATATCTGTTTTAAAATCAAAGAGCTATACAGTTTTGTGCAGGAATGTGCAAAATATTAACCAAGGAATGTTCAAAAGATCACAGGTATGAAGTAAAACCTACTGATTGTGAGTAGTTGTTTTAAGAGTCCACAATTTAAACGGAACCTTTATTTTAAAAATTACAATTATGCTAATAAAATGTTAAACTTTTAGCATATAATCATACAATAGCTTACTGCTGGGAAAATATTGTCAGAAGTGATCAAATGAAATGTTAAAGGAAAATTATTATTATAAAATGAAAACTAAATAATGATTGAACAAAACGTCTGCATTGGTATTTGTTTTCAATTCGACCAAATTTCTTGTATTTAACATTCCATAACTATTACTGACATGGTCCTTCGGGTAATACAGTTTAGCAGTGTTTACCTTTCCTCAAACCAAATATGATATTGACTGACAGGCATTCATGTAGGCCATGTAACATGGTAAATATTTGCATATGTAAGTTTTTCCCATTGGACAAGAATTCTTTGAGGTCACATAACAGAGTAGATTAAAAAACCATGTTTACTTAAAATCACTTGTTAAAGCTACTCTTTTGGTTAATTGATTTGAGCCCTTTTCAGTTGTGGGACATGGACATGGGCGTGGAGGATATGACACCGGAATAAATGCTTTCTTTGCTTTGAACTTGCCTTAAAAAAGTGTCTTTACCATTTGCTTTCTTTGTGTGCTCTAGTTTTATTGTAGATCGGTCACAAGTAAGGGTCGCGTCTAGATCGTTACCCTCAATTTGCAAAACTCGCGATGTGGCTCAAGGCAATAGGTTGTCGGGCAGTGAGACTCGCGTTTTATTTCGAAAGTGCCAACCGGAAGTGTTCTGATAACAACAACGGTGGTTAGCATGTAGCTAGCAGTTCTTTTAATACATCCATGCTAGCACACCAGTTGTAAATGTTACTTTTGGGAATGTGGCATTCGTCTGCAGTGCTCCGACAACATCCACCTAAATGTCAGTCAAGTGATGTTGTCGTTGCCGTTAATGTTACAGTTACAAACACTTCGTACGTGGATCTGTAGCTAACGTAACGTTAGCTTGTTGGCTGATGTTATGAAGTTAGTTTACTAGTTTAAAGCTAATCCATGCAGTGCGTGAAACATATCTGAGCAAGGTAGGCGTACTTGTTTAATTTAACAAACATGTGTCACTGTGCTAAACCTAGACGTGTTGTAATTTGCTCATCTAAATGCACTGCGCTGTCATTGTCAGACCCACACAATCATTTGCTTGACGAAGGATTTGCCACAGTTTATATTTTCAAACATGCTTTAATCCCTAAATGAACACGAACTGCATTTTCCGTACTGTAGTGTGATGGCATAAACCAATTTTCACCATCTGCTCTTCGGATCCTTTACTTAGTGAAAGTAATGCCACACAGTAAAAATACTATGTTACAAATTAAAGCACTGCACATATCAAAAGTAAAGTACACGGTGTAGGTAAATGTCCCCTGTGGCCAATTAATACAATTTTGTCGAATAATTAATACAAAAAACAGTAAATCATCCCATATGTGTCGCTGGAACCTGAAATGTGTTTGCATTGTATGCTTGCATTTGTGACGTAACTAGTTACTAAAGCTGTCAGATAGATGTAGTGCAGTACAAAGTACGAAGTTTCCCGGTGAAATGTTGTAGGGCAGAAGTATCTAGTGGCATAAAAGTAAAGACTCAAGTAAAGTACCTCAAAGTTGTACTAAGTACTAGAGTAAATGTACTTAGTTACATTGCACTGTTGGCTCTCAAGATAAAAAGTAGCAAGAAACAGACTAAATGTTGTGGTCTTGTTTTATTCTTGTATGCAGCTGTTTTGCCTCTGTATGCTACAGGACATGTCATGTAAAACTACATACTAAAGGTTTTTGTAAATGTTGTGTAGGTTTCACTGACTAGGTTAAAGTATGGCTGACGACCCTCAGAGAAATTTCCGCTCTTCATATTATGAGAAAGTGGGTTTCAGAGGAGTGGAGGAGAAGAAATCTCTGGAAATACTGCTCAAGGACAATCCTCTGGGTAGGTAACATTTATTTTTCACCAATATTTCTGTCTAAACATGACTTACATGCTGGATGAATTTGGTTCAGGGATAGCATTGTGGTTGTTACATGAGTACACAAATCGCATAATACAGCCACTTCATTGAGCAGGTGTCACATAAAAAAGATCTCCTCCAGGTGTGTCTGGGGCAGTGCTCCAGACACACTTATTTCACCACTGTCCTGGAACCGTTCCAAACATCCATTTTAACCGAAGTGAATGTAAACCGTATAGTTATTCCCATCAAGTGCTTTAACTTTATTTCTCTTTTGTTCGTGGTTGAGTTTTTGTGGCTGTAAATCAGTTAATTTCCTGTTACCATCGTTTTCACTCTTCTAACAGATTTAGAAAAGCTGAGCACCTTCAGTCAGAGGTTTCCCCTCCCCTTGATGTACAGGACCCATGTGTGGAAGGTGTTGTTGGGTAAGAAACACGCACGCACGCACGCACGCACGCACCACATATCACAGTAATGGCTTGTATTTCTAAAAGTGCATGTTAAAGAATCAATTATGTGATTTATGCATAAACTGAACTCTCCTGTTCCTGCAGGCATCCTACCTCCCCACAGTGACTCTCACGCTCTGGTGGGAGGCTACAGGAAGGAGCAGTACCAGGACATCCTGGAGGCTCTGGAGGTGATGAGATACATCAACCCTTCCACACCCTCCACCCACGTCTACCTGCGCATGTTCCAGCTGGAGATCCAGGTGCTCCCACGGTGCTCCGAGACCTCCGCCCCGGTGAGACGAGGCACACACAGAGAAATACTGCCATATTTGAGACAAATAAAGCATCAGATTGGGAAAAGTTCAAGGTTGTGTACTGCACTGCCCATGCATGATTTGACAGCTATGTTTTAGATGCCCAGCTAAGCGCAATGTTTTTCTGATGCAACTTGATTGGGAGGTTGTAGGAAGAGAGATGTGAGTGATCTGAGGTGTGGAGCATTGTAGTTAACAGTTAACAGTATTTTGATGTGACTGTCATATTTACCTCTGAAATATCCATAGCGCTTTGACTGTCAGCAGGAATCCATTAAAACAAGGGTGTTTTAATAAACATCTTTTTGAAACAATTTAGCTGTAGTTTGTTTTATTTATTTTTATTAAAAGCACCCATATTAATGTTTTTTATATCAAACACATCAACCTTCCAGTATGTTTTCCTCTTTGCTTCCCTTTTCGTTCAGGATGAAGAGAACGAGGACTTCCTCTCCATCGGTCGAGCCATGGAGGAGATCGTAGATGATCCTATCGACTGCTATTGGCTGATCAAGTTTTTCATCAATCAGTTCAACACAAAGTTTGGGGACTCATTACCCCACCTTGTGAGTGTTACATTTAGCTTGAGTGTCAAGTAAAAATGTAACTTATGGGTTTATTATTAAGCTTAGAAATAGTAGGTTGACTGACTGGACATTTAGATATTTCAGCTACAGATAATCTTGTAGCAAAGCCTTAAACAAATGATCCTATGTAGACCTCATAATGAGAATTTTCAATTAAACTCAAAAGCAAATTGATTACCAAAATAATCATTTTAAATGGTTAAAAAAAGCGCATCATGTTGCTGTTTCCCTCAATGATTATAGTATTTACAGCTATGAAACTGGATGGTGAGGCTTTGGTAAATTAATCTTTCAAAACTTGCTCCTAATTTAAAAGAAAATGATTTTCTTTATAGTCCTGGTTGTAGTTTTGAACATGGCACTCTGCGATGAGAAAGATAATCATTGTGTAAATTTAGTTTAAAGCAAATGGCAGAATTAATGGGAAATTGCAAGTTCTCATGGATCACATTATTTTGTAAACTGCGTCACTGTGAATTAAGACTTTGTTGTCTCCTCCTGCTCTGTTCTGGTGCAGCCGAAGAGCCTGGAGCATTATCTGAGTCAGGAGGAACCTCGACTGCTGAACCATCTGAAGAACAGCGGAGCTCTGGCTCAGCTGCCCTACAGCCTCTGGTTCAGGCGCTGCTTCGCTGGCTGCCTGCCCGAGTCCAGCCTGCAGAGGTCAGTTTACTGTTCACAGCACACACCTGATATCGGTACACTTTCACTCAGCAAGGATTCATACTCTTCTTAAAACTCTCAGCAGTCTAATATTTTTATCTTTTCTTTATATTTAATATTTAGGCTTTTTTGAAAGATCCTTGAAACACATTTCCAGTGGTGGAGGAAGTACTTTTAAGTAAAAGTAGCAACACTACAGTGTAGAAATACTCCTGTTATGAAATCCTTAGCATCCTCAGCCAAGTATTAGCATCAAAACTAAAAGTATGTATTATGCAGAATGGCCCATTTTAGAATAATATTAATGGATTATAATTATTGATGCATTAATGTGTCTAAGAAATATCTCAGGATGAAATGACATTTCAATGCCCAACCAACGTTTTTGTTCCGGTTACTGTCAGGCTGGTATTGTGTAGTCTGCAGACGTGCAGCTACAAGCACATAATAAGCAACAGAGTGTCAACTATTTTCAGTGCCTTATGGGGCAAAAGAGCAAGAAAATATGAAGCCATAACACTTGTCGTGATTACCAAAGAAAGCTTATTTGCAGTAGAATGTTTAAATGTGTTGCTTATCTTGAAAGCTACAGATGGAGTGAGAGCCAAGAGACAGCCTTTGTTTGCAATTCTGAATGCTTCATGGTCTCTATCCTTCTCAGGCCTGTTGATACACACGAGGAGACTTTTGTTACATCTTGACCTTAAATTCTTCACTGTTCAAATGAACCCTTTGATTATTGTTAGGGTGTGGGACAAGGTGATCAGTGGCTCCTGTAAGATTCTGGTATTTGTGGCCCTGGAGATTCTGCTCAGCTACAAGATCATGTTGATGGGAATCGCCCGGGCTGAAGGCGTGGTCAAGTTTCTGTGCAATGTGAGTAAACAACAGCGTAACACTGATGATGTGTCTGTCCTCTTAGTATGCGCCCTTGTAAAACCTCACCATAACTTTTCTCTTCCAGATACCGCAGGAAAACACAGACGCTATTGTGACTAAAGCCATCGACTTGTGGCACAAATATTGCGGCACACCGATGCACGCTGTATAGCCACATGGAGCTCCACACAAATCTGGGCCCAGAGATGAACCGCTAACTCTCAACTCTGGATTCAACTCTGCATGACTGATCTGAAAACTAATCACAGGCAACTTTCTATAAGCCTGAGGACTTGGGAGACAATGTTCATATTGACGAGACAATTCCCAGCTTTGCCCAAAGAATATGATGAACTGTACGTGGAAAGGACTTGAACACTGAAAACAGCTGCTATACAATGCGGATGCACAAAATGTGTTTGTAAAGAAGGCGAGGAAGCAAACTTATTTGTTTTTAATAAGTTTCTTTCTTTAAGAAACTGCATACATCATAGAAGACTCACAATAAATTAATACCCACATGCTGTTTTTTCTGCTTTACAAAAAACATTTGAAAAGTCTTGTTTACTTTCTTTGCTATGTACAAGTCTTATAGTTCTGAGAACATTTCTCTCAAAACATTTTTAAACGTACAAGAGACGGTAATGTTACCGACGCTTGTACACACACACACACACACACACACACTCACTCAGACACAACAGATCAACCTTTCATTGACCTTATATGGACTGTAAACAATAAAAGAATCTAACAGTAAGGTGTCAGGGTTTTCATATTCTGTACCACCAAAGGTTCGTCTCATACAATAAAAAATGGAATGCAAAAAAGAAAAGTCTACTTTCTTGTAGTTCAGCAGAGAGTTCGGCAACATTTTACTGTGTCTACAGAGAATATTCTGCATCAATCAAAACAACTCAATTTGGCAACTTTTAAATCCCTGTAAACAATACTGTAGGCACAGTGACACAGTACGTTCCTGAACTCTCAACAGCGGTCACTCTGGGATGCATTCAAGATCGCGACTTCCACAGCAAGTCAAGTTGTTTGGTTTAAAATGGTGAAAGTCTAAACACTATGTTGAGCTCTTGAATGCAGCCCATAAACAGATGGACAAATGAGGAGAAAATCTGAAATTATTGCTCAGTGGATTGATGTGTATGTGTTATGGTTCTTATTTTTTTCTGTAACTGACTTGCAAAGAGCATTTTAGGACTTTGATTAGGATTTGAGTTCATTTTGGCTTAAGATTCAGCTGCCTAAAACAGCTTAAGCTGTGTAAAGATTTGAATTCCTCCGGCAAAATGAGAAACTATCATTGAGATGTCTTCCGTGGAATAAAACTATGCCAACACAAGCACGCCCCCAAGGAAAGAAAGTCCAGCTGAGAAACATGTGAAAGTGAGAACATGGTGAAAGGCAAGAAAACAATCCCTGTGTAAAACATAAACCTCCTTCCCTCCCTCGAAATGGCCACAGATTCTGTGTTTCACTTCTAAGCCTTGTTCAAAAACAAAAGTGCTGCAAAGTAAACAAATTGCCGCCTCCTCATCTTAAAAAACGAAAAGCTTTTGAATATCAAGAAGTCTGTAAAATCTCCACTGAGGAGAGACTCCAGTTGAGCGTTTAATCCATTTGTACTTGTAAAGTGTTTCCTGTGACGGCCGCAGCACACAGGTTGTGTTCGTGTCCGTCAGTACGAGGGCAGCAGTCTGAACACTTGAGGCTTGGTGTGCGAGTACAAAAGCATGGCCGAGCTCTGACCGATCCATCTTATGGCCGATGAAACCTGCAGGGAGAAAGTGATCTTTAGCTGCAGCCCTCCATGCAAACACTTACACAAAAAAAGACATTCACTTCATTGAATCAATACACAATTAAAAGCAGGGCTGTGGGACATCATGATAATAGAAAAGATTTAATATTTTATAAAAGAAATCTGAATGATATGTGTGTTTGTAAGATAACTAATGAGCTTAAAATGTATCTTTATCCATCACACTCTTGTTACATTTACTGCCTCTCTTCTTTCACACACACACACCCTTTTTTTTAATGATATTCCTAATGACATTCTATACTATAACCTTTATGACCTTTTTATGGCATACTATATTATTTTAATGTCAAAACGTCCACACCAATTCCTGGAATACAATTTTATTTAAATAATGTATAACATACTATACTATCCATTCCTGCATAGACCCTGAACTTTGTCTTACCTAGTCAGGTGACGGCTCGACTCATGCACCTCCATCTCTGTGCTTTTGAACTCATTCAGCTCTTTCCTGATGGCAGCCTGAACTCCACACAAAGAAACACTTATTTGCACACAGTCTATACTGTATATATGTACAGACTACTTGAGTCCAGAGTTAGAGAAGCATTCTTTGGATTTGTTGTGCATGTTTGTGAAGTTAACCTTATCAGCAGCTGTTAACCGTGTCCATGGCTTGTCTGCTCTCCTGTCATAGTCCTGAGCCTCAGCGACCTCCACGTAGTCACTGAAGCGGATGAGGATCTTCGCCTCCCTCAGCTCCTCTACTGTGGGCCTCTGGCTGAGCTAGAGGGTGCAAGGAAGGAGGGGTGTCAATAGCTCAATGCCCTGCAACATGCATGCTGAGGAACACGTGTGTAGTTTGCCAGCTGTCAGAGGGTCATTAGTAAAAGAAATATGGGAAAACTATTGTTTTCTATGTGCAGTTGAATAATCAATAGAATACTAGAAAGCACTAAGAGGTTGAATTCGTCTTCCAACAATCTTCTAAATTCTTATTTTAATTAATAGAAATGTTAATTTTCTTTATCCACCTTTAGACTCACTACACATATTTATATTATATTATTAAATCTCTTTAAAATCGATCATCTCCAAAATATAATCACTTGTTCTTTGACTCATCTGCATTTCCCACCAAATTCTATTCACATCAAAGTCGTTTTTGTTAAAATATTCTGATAGAACGTGACACACACACACACACACACACACACACACACACACACACACATTACCTTTTTGGACAAATGTCTTTTGATCTCCCTCTTCTCCTCCTGTTCCTCCAGATCGTTTCGAGCTGGAAGGAAGGAGAAAGAGAGCATGATCACACACACAGTGAAAATGTATTTAATTTTCTCCAACCATGTGCAAAGTTACTTACGCTTGAGTATGTTCCTCTGTTCCAGTTCGTCTGCTGTCGGCCTTTGACTCAATCGCCTGATAAAATAGAGACATGTCTGTCAGGAATTCTTTTGCGCGTGTACTTCCAGATCATCATCATCACTGTACTAGATTCATGCAAAACCTTATGCAGGCAGGAATGTTACTCTCGTGGACCGACTGGGCAGAGAAGCTGACCCTGCATGTGATGTCATTTTTTATGAGGTTGTATTTTGTGAATTTACAGGCACCGAGTCTGAGGGGGTGCAGAGATGTATACAGTTGGTAGAATGATTGATGAGTGAGAATAAAATGAGGAGTAAAAAATAAAAAGAATAGACCAATGTGACTAAACCATTTTATTAAAGAGTTATACAAATCAAGAAATAATACAAGATGTCCTGATATACAAAACCAATGGATGGGTGGAGAAAGGGAAAACTATAGTTTCAACTGAGTGTATTATTGCCATTATGCCATTGCCGCTTCTCAAAGGACAAAATGTGCACGGTTTTCAAATTGTCATCCTTTCTTTTCCATCCACTCAATGTTTGATTTATATAAATGTGACAAGTGATGGCATATAGTTCAAGAAGAATATCTAATTAAGACACTTTGTGCTTCAGCAAGTGTCCGAACGTTTCTTTCTTTTCTTTTTTTAAATAGTCAATCGTCTTGTTCCACCTTCTCAAGTGTGAGGATTTGGTGCTTTGGTGTTTTATATTTGAATATTAAATATTTATGGGTTTTGGACTGTTGGTCAAGCAAAACAACAAAAAAGACATTCTGTGACAATTATTGTTTTTGTAGTTCTAATAACTATACATAAGGAATGATTACAGATTGCACTGTACTCTGTTCTATTTTCCTCATGTCTAATTGTCTGGTAGCTGCTTCTAAGCTTTAATCTCTCTCCTCCATTATGACTCATCATCAATCATCTGCTCCCTTTAGCAGCCAGGTCACATCTACCACAGCTAACATGGGCTAAAGCCCTCTGCGGGTGAGCCTGCATGTGGAGTGATGTGCGTCTGTACATGTGTATGATGATGTGTGTGTGATATCTAATTAAACAGTGGGTCAGTGGGTGTGGAATCTTTGAGTGTTGTTATTCCAGCCACTCACCGGGTCAGTTTGGTGGCTGTTTGTTTTCGAAACTCGAATCTCTCTTGGTCCGACTGCATCGGCAGGATGTTTTTGTCCTCCAGGTCGCTCTTCGTTGGACGGTTACTCAGCTTGATAGCCAGAGAGTCTTTTCGTAAAACCTTCATGGCCAGTGTGCCTACAATGATTGTACAAGAAGCAAAATGGATGTGGTGTATTAATACTACAGCTGAATGAAAGGAGCCTGCAGATTTCATTCCTTAGCCGAACATCATTTTGGTGGTTATTTATCACTGTTGTTCTTATTTTTTCCATTGTATTGTTTTTTTTTCCGCCCCGAAGGCTACAAAGTGGAACTTCACTCTGTCTCGTGATGAATTTAGATGCTAGATAATGATCTGGTGGCTCACTCTTGTAAGTGCTTGTTTTCCCTGAAGCTTCATATATTTTATGAAAGTGTAATATGACATAAACGTTAGCGGAGGTGCTCCCTATTGCGGGCGAGGCAGCGCCCCTTGACTATAATACACTGGTGGCTTTTTGTGTCTTTATTGATTGAATTTAATTTCAGCTTTTTAACGCATCACTAATCCGATATTCATTTAGTAACAATGAATCAAATGATTGTAATGTTAAAGAGGTTGTTGGCAGTGAGAACCACAGAGAATTCTCACCACCTCTGCAGCGCTATGCTGCTTTTTAGCCTCTTTTACCCCTTTCAGTTTGCTTTTACAGCATTTACTATGTGGTTCAGTCAGCTGTTTTCAGCAAACAAGCTTTGATAAACACAGCGGCTAGTTAGCGGCTAGCTGGCGAACATAGTGGAGCGTTTAGCAGCTAATAAAACTGATGTTTATATTTTTTCTCAGGAGTTGGTGAAAACCAAAACAACGGTTTGCTAGCATGTTAGCCATGATAACTTTACAAAGTGATAATATATCAGGGCGTTGTGTTCCTCAGCTTGCTGTGGAGTTCCTCTGCGCCCTAGTGGCTAAATAAAATCAATTATTGCAGCTTGTCTTATTATTTGACCTTTTTCCCTCCCTGGTGAGATTTATTTATAAACCTTTCTTGTGTTTTTGTTCTCATCAGCACTTTTCTCCTTTCCCTATGTATTATGTAGTGTGTGTATATTACTTGTGCAAAACAAACAAACTAAATAAACCATATACACAATGCTTCTGTGATAAATGATTCACATCACTGATAACAAACTGCTTCAAGCCATATGTGATACTTATGCAACTATATGGAAACATGTTAACACAAGCTGAAACACACCATAAATTATGTTAACCGTTAAATGATTCAAATCAACACTGGAAAGCCATTTCTGGTTACAGTATTAATGGTTCAAAGATCGGTGTGATGAGCTTGAATAACATGGATAAAAGACACAATGAGCAGGTGGACGACTTCAAAGAAAAACACCTACTTGTAAACAATGTATCATCATCATCTTCCTCGTCATCTTCGTCTTCCTCGTCATCGTCTTCCTCCTCCTCCTCTTCCTCCTCCTCCTCGTCTTCCTCAGGCAGGTCGTCGTAGTCCTCCTCGTTGTGGTGATTCTCTTTGTTGTCGTCACACTCGATCATCACCGTGGGAACAGCGTGCATCATGGAGCTGCAGGTTGGTGGGAAAGGGCAAAGGTCAGAGGTGAGAGCTCAATGTCGCATGAAGTGAAATAACAGTGATACAGATGAAAAGAAATATAAATATATATATAAATTCAGAGTTTCCATAGTTTGATCCTCACCTCTCAAACCTCTGCATGGTGAGGGCCAGGGTCTTGTTGAGCTCCTCTATGATTCTTCTGGGGGGGTGGAGCACCCCGTACTGCAGGGAGTGCCCGCCCATTGGAGCATGGCTGGGAGGGGGGCACTTTTGGAAGGCGAGCAAAGAGGGCTCGATGCTCCCTGCAGGTACGGAGATCATGAGCTTCTTTGGAGGTAGAGGAGGAGATAACTTGGACGACATACACGGCAACTTCACCGGGGAACCATCTGCACGGAGAGGGAGGGTGTGAAAGGATTAGACATGCATACAAAGAGTCACACATGCAGGCATGAGCATGGACAAAGACAAACGTACCCATTATGTGATTATGATGTAGCCTGTTGAAGGGTTTGGGTGGTAGCGCAGGAGGTTGTTTGTGTAGTGTAGGAGGTCTGGAGAGGGTTGATTCGGCACCGTCAAGCGGATACACAGTGGACTTCTTTGTGGATTTTTGGGCGTGGTCCTGTTGACATGCACCCTCACTTGGCATCTGACACTCCAGAGAGCCTGAGGAGAAGAACCAAAGATATAAAAACAGTCAGATGCTACAATACGAGGTGAGAGAGGAGGCAACACGGGGGCAGAGTCTGTGCTGCCTACCTACAGCTGCAGCAGCTCCTTCCATTAGCTCAGTACCTTCAGACTCTGACAGGCCGGAGATGGGCACCGGAGAACGCCCGTTCTCCATCTTCACCTCCTCGGGTACAGCCAGGGAAGAGCCTTCTGCACAGACAGAGAGCAGCGAGCAGGAAGAGATGAACAGGAAGGAAGGTAGTCAAAAATAGGGACGTGGAAGAGAGGAAGAAATTCAAATACAGGGGGAAGCGGTTTATTAATTTTTGTTATAAAAATGTGGACCAGGTAGCAGCAAGTAATGCAGAAGCACCAACAGTTGTTATAATCAATTAATTGTTAAAGCAAATAATCAAGCAAAAATGCCAAAGGTTCACTGGTCCCAGCTTATTAAATAGGAGGATTTGCCCCTTTCGAGTATCTTTACTTGTTTTGTCCGACCTTGAAAGTCCAAAACTCAATGTCAAGGCTTCACCTTGGGCTGTGGGGAAATTGTGGTGGGCCCTTTTCAGTCTTCTTCTTTCTTTTCTTTTTTTACATTTTAGAGACTATATGGTTAATCAATTAATAGAAATAATAATTAAAAGATTATTCAATAATGAAAATAATCCTTCATTGCAGTTGTAGTTCCACACATTCAAAGTCAAATTCATGTGTAGAACTTGTGTGACAAATATTGTTTGAAAACGTTATGATACGATATGAATATTTTCCCAATATCAAATATCCTATGATACGGCAAATGTATCCAAAATCATATGTAAAATACTCAAAATGATCAATATGTTCCACTGATTTGCATTTCATCACACAAAACAAACTTAAAATAATAATTTTTAGAATCACAATATGAATCATTAATTTATACAACAGAAATGAAAAATGAAAAATGAAAACAATAACCTGATATGATCGTATGATCAAGATTAAACTGTCCATAATAACAAACTGAGTTATTGCCCGGCCATAGTTCACAGACTGAAGACACCAGATATTCCAAAAATGATATGAGACGGAGAAAAGCAAGCAAATGGCCACATCTGTGAAGCTGTAGTTAGATAACCTAAAGAGAGGATTGTCACTTGATACAAAGGACACAATTGTTAAAAAATGAATAAAAATGTATTGATCCCATTAGTTTTCTTGCCCTCACCTTTCTCATAAACCTCCTTCAGCACACCTTTCTTGATGAGCTCCTCTCTGCTCTGGCGAGTGGACATTTTCCTCTCCAACACTGAGGGAGCAGAAAAGACAGGACGTTGAATAAACAACAAGAAATAAGGAAACCGTCAGACCACTTGTGCACTGGACACTCAGGACGTCAATAACGTTGGAGGGACGTGGTAGCTGCAGCAGATGTTAGTTTAAACTCGCTGACTCTATCTTTGTTGACACCCAGTAATAATGTTGTGACTGAGCCTCGGAGCGATGCTCAGGCTTCACTACCAGCGAGCTGTTCCACAGAGAGAGTGGAAGTATTTAGGTGATGAACCCAAACACATGAACACATAACGTTTGCAGCAAAGTAACTGAAGAGGTGGTTTCAAACTGTCCGATTCTGTAAACGCACCTCATATAATCGCATCTCAAAGCTTTAAGCTTACGCAACATGAGCTTATAGTAAGATGCAACTTTCATTTGGCATTTTTCTACTTTATTTTTAGAACAACTCTCCGTTTCACGTCATCATTTGCATTTAATGAAGGTCGACATGATAGTAACACATTGCAAATTTGGACGTCGTGCACATAAGTCACCTACAGTACATGACTAAGGTGAAAAGACTATTTGTTTTTCATATCCTGACACTTTGTTTTACTACAATGAAGTATTAAATATGACGAGCATATTTCTGCACATCATCTATCTTCGTTTTACTTGATGTTTCCTCACCAGCTGCATCTTAAGGTCTGCACAATTTCTATAACTTTCATCATATTTAATTGATTTTTTTAAATCCTTACACTGTTATAATGTTTTCCTTTATATTTCTGTCATGATATGTTCAACTGTTATTAGATCAAGTCAAGCTTTGATTTCTCTGCCTTTAAGTATCATAATTGTTAATTGCATTAGGTTTCCATCAGTTATCTGACAGGAAGCATTTGACTTTTATCGCAGACTCTCATTAATCACATCTTCTCCAAATTAAATTAGTAGGACGTGGGAAGATTATCCACAGAAATACACAGGCTGATAACAATCACCAAATGGCAAATTACCAAAAGACGTGAGGTTAATGCACAAATGTGAAAAAACAATATGAAGCATTGTGGGAATAAACAGGGAGTTCAGTTTTTTAAGAGCATTTTCATAAATTCCTGTAAATGTGTACACGCATGGAACAAATGGCAGGCAAACCCACACACGACCATAACTGTGTAGCAACAACACTAACATGTGATCCAAACCTTTTTCATATGATATGCTCTAATAAGAATATATATCTAATATGTAGTATAGCAGTGGTTGAAAGGTTGTAGACATGAAGTAAAAAAGATTGTCATCACACGGATCTGCCTCATATGTCATACATTCTCTGGGACTAGGCATCGTAGGTGATGTTTTTTAATCAATATTCTTAATAAATATTCATCAAAAATATAGAAAAAGAGTTCTCCTGCACCATTAATGCCTTTACCTTCTTGGTTGTACAACTTACAGAATGCATAGAAAGGACTTTTATGTTTTTGTTGATTATTAAATGATCTTTTAAAAAAAGAAGCATGGATACCTTCTCTGTATCAGATCACGATAAACCCAAATAATTCTAAGCACCTGGACTGAATGATGGCAAGAGTCCAGCAGTAACACATGGTGCTCACAACGTGCATCTACCTGCATGTGTGTTGTAAAATGTACATTGTGTTTTTATTTGCATACAGAAATAGGAGGCGAGCTGCTGTGACAGCTGGGAGAACAGCTTGGCTGTAGGAAGCCTCTCTTCACCCCTCTGCTCGGTGTGTGTGCGTCTTCTCAGAGACAACAGGATGTAAAACCGTTCAGCCAGCTGAGAAACAACAACAGCTTCCATTTCCCCGTCCAAATCAAAGTCTTTCTACTGTTTTACAGTGTACTACTGAGAGCAGATTGTAGTGGAGAACCAGACATATGTACCAACATCCACATTTCCTCAGATAATGGGTCTAACATTGAGATCATTTATTGTAAAAGAGATGACACAGTGACGCACTGACAATCACTGTTTAAATCTAATTTGTTGCTGCAGTGAACGCTAACAATCAACTGCACTTACACATCTGTTGTGGTCGCATCTCTGATAAATACTGCAATTACCAGCTTTTAGTCATAATGTTCCAACAGAGTAGAACAAATGTAAATTGTGTAAGTTAGCTACTAATTGCGATATGCTTGATTTTTCCACAAATTCTAGATTCCTCCTTTCCCCAAGTAAAATTGACAATACAACACAAGAGTGTAGTAATACTCTGTAACGAGTACAAGTACTGTTCAAAAGTGTTGGTATCAAAATATATCCTAAGTAATAACTATGTGATTGTTTATATTCTGTCCTCTTGTATTTTCACATTTCATATACTTTGTTTATTTCCATTTAAAATGACTTTTTTGTAAGATTTTCTTTTATTTATCAGATTTCATTTATATCTCCTCTGGGAAGGCATTTGTCAACATTTGTTTTTGTATGTACTTTATAAATCAATTGAGTTGAATCGGTAAGTAATAATTGTGATTTCTAAGATGTATTTGGCATGTTAAGGACAGTTATTTAGTTGTGTGTGCCTGCTGTTATACAGTAGACTGGAGGACTACAATGGAAATAAGTTGACGATTTATCAACTATGTGTAACATGTTCATCATTTCTCACATATATCACAAGTACATCTAACTACTCTAAAAACATGTTAAAACCAGACCCTGCAGTAAAAAGCAGGCTCAGCAGGAGCAGCTGACCAGAAGCCTCCGGGCGCTTCATCAGCCTTACATAAACAAATCATATACAGTAGATCTTTGCAGCAGCCCCTGTGTGACCCCCTGCTCTGCAGATTCATTCATCAACGCTCCTGTTCCGAGGTGCCACGGGCAGACATTCATCGACTGTGACTGAGTGAAGCAGAGACTACAGGGAGGGAGGGAGGGAGCGGAACCGGGTGATAATGGACGTGTTTGCGTTCTCACCGGCAGAGGTCTGCTTGAACTTTTCACTCTTCTTCTTCCTCCATTTCCAGGGTTTGAACAGACGTCCTAGGGTGGCGAATTTGCTCCGCCGTCGAATTGGAGGCGTGTGTGTGCCTGGAACCAGCGAATCAGAGCGCATCGCTGCCAATCCTCTCCACCTCCTCAGCTGGAAAACACATCGGGAACAACGAGGTCATCAACAAGCAGATTAACAACACTTACTAAAATATGTTTATGACTTGTGTGATGGGGATTTTTCCTTTATCCATACAGCAACAGCAGACTTCAAATATATGAGTACTAATGTATTTATCTTTTTAGAATTTTTCCACATATTTTGCAACACATACATACAGCTGCACTGATTAACTGATTGATTGATCAGGGGATCGACCGAAAGTTATTCAGCAACTATCAAGTTTTCTAAAGGAAAATGTTAAGTATTCTTTGCTTGCAGCTTCTGAAATTTGAGCTTTCCTCAGTTTGATATCACTGTGAACTAAAAAGCATAAGGTTTAGGACGGTTAGTCGGACAAAACAAGACATCAGAGGACATCTCCTTGGACTCTGGGAAAGTGGGATGGACATTTTTCACAGTTTTTGACATTTTATAGACCCACCGATTAAGCAACAAATCAATAACGAAAATAAATCGGTATTTTCAGTCCTTATAGGATAATAGTGCAAGATTCCCTCCTGATGTAATTCATCCTACCCCACAAATGACTCCTCATTTGTCACTTGAAATCAATCGAACACACCTATACTGTATATTTCCCTTGTCACACGCCCTTGATGACAGAGGTTCTCAGATTCTAATCTTTTACCTACAATAAGATTTTCTCCTTGCTCCACATGTAAAAGCATTGTAAAGGTTAGTGATTGGTAACGTAAGCTAAAGATTTATAGGCCTGAATAACATCTCATTTCAGTTTACTTTGTGTGGTCACTTCTAAGTCAGGTAGAAAGCAGATATTCAATTATCATATTGCAAATTTAGTGCAATATTGTGATTCTTAAATCAACAGTTAAGGAAAACAGATGATCACTTGGTCTGCGATTCAAATGTCATGGGGCAAATTCTCCGCGAGGGCTGTGCATAATCAAGTCAGGTAAAGCTTATTTTGATCGCTCTTCATCACAGTTATATGTGAGGAAAAAACTTGCAGACAGAAGCCTCATGGAGCAAAATGAAGAAAACCTCCAGACAGGTCTGAAGGGGAACTTAATATGGATAGAAAGTGTCACAGTGAATATCCACAGCGCATTACCTTGTTTCAAAGTCTCTCCCTCCTCCACTTTTCCCACTCACTGTCTGACTCTGCACTGTAGTTCTTGGCCCTACAGGGAATTGTTTGAAAGTAATCACGCCGGGGATGTTTTTCATTTGAAATGACACCTTTCCCATTACAAACAACATCCTGCTGTATGAGACGGACTCTACGCAACCAGGGCATGAGGCCTGAGCCAGAGGCGGTGAATAATAAAACAGGAAGCCAGCACTATTAGATGTAAACACACACACACACACACACACACACACAACACACACACAAATAAGTAGACAACAACCAGACAAATGGGAGTGAAACACGACTTCTGTGGTGGTCTGGTTGGGTATTGAATCAACGCTTCCTTGGAACAGCCCAAAATGTATTTGTAGCTCGAAGTATCGACAACTACCAAGTACTGAAAGCTGTCAGCGTTGAATGTTTGGTTAGAACGGATGGCCACAAGCAAAAGCTGAATACTATGTCAGTGGTGAGGAAGGAAAAACAAATCAATGTGGACAGTAAGCAGTGAGCAGCTGCAGACAGGAGGAGATGTCAGCCTTGAGGTGGCCTTGTTTACAAGAGGGATGTCAGTTTAAATCTGCACCATTGAGAGGCAACAACAACATCCAAACCCCCACCCGACCCCAAACCCTCTCCACCTCCCCTCCTCAGCAGTCCCTGTGGCAGATCTGTGTCGCACCCTAGTGTGAATATCAGACGACCCACAGAAACCTTCCCTGAACAAATAAAGGAATAGTTTCTCTCAAAGCAAAAAAACAATCATCAATATTCAAGTCATGTGGACATAAAACACAATAATTATGTTGCATGCGTGGATTTCTCTGGGGTGAGGAGATGTTTTCATTCACATCTTGGTTTTGACTCATCTTTGTCTCTGTAAACAGACTATAGGTGTCCTGCCTCTGCCCCCCTCTCCTCCCTTGCAGCGGAGCGAGCGCAGCAGTGAGTCAGGGGGCTCAGACTCACACTGCAGGACGATATTCTTTCAGTCAGACCCCCGGGTCTGTTTTTTTTTACTGCCGTCTCATAACATTGACTCACTCAACAACAAGCTCAGAGGAGCCAAACAGGAGAGGATGCTGCCGGCGGCCTGAATCCCCCCACTCCATTAGCTGACTCATCCAAGTTCTTGGTCCATTCATGTTTTTGGATTTGTTTTGCTTTACGGTCTTATTATTGTGAATGAGCTGTAAATCAATACTGGGTTGGGTTTTGGGTTAACTAGGCAATAAATATTAAGCACCAACCTTCTGCATGTCTGTAATGATCAGTGGTGGGAAACAGTTTGCGAGATTTTCCAAATAAATCAAATCAAATAGATTCCGTGTTTATAACACATCAGTCAAGAAGTTATTTAGTCTTGAGTATGACAGTACTAGTGCCAAAACAATTACTCAATTGATTGAATAGCTGAAGAAAGAAACATTTATTATGCAATTTTTATAACTGAATATTCAACTAATTTATTAAGCAAACCAGAAATGTACTAAAAGGTTTCAGGTTCTCAAATATTTTGCTTATTTTCATATTTATTTGAAGATCTTTGGGCTTTAGAATGACAAAACCAACTATCTAAATAAGTCACCTTTAGCTCTGGGAACAGGCAATTTAAATTTAAAGTATTCTGACATTTTATAGACTAAATAATAAATAATTGATATTAAAAATGAGAAATAACAGTAACCCGATAAGATCTTGATCGAATAAGATGTTTAAAATCAACTGGTTGTATTTGTTAATGGGGAAACAAGTTTATAAAAGTCCCATCTCTGGGTCTTGACTCAACAGTACATTTTAAGCAATCTTTTCCATTACTGTATTGATCTGCGGGCCGACAATAATACTTGAGAGAGATTTTCAAATTAATTCAGCTAGCTGATTGATTGGACACATTTTACAGCCAGCTGGTCAGGCCAAAGATGCTGCGAGTGTGACGACACTAGTGCTGCAACGCTGAGTCCATACATTCATTAGTCCATTGACAGAACACTAACTAGCAGCAATGTTGATAATATAATAATAGTTTGTGTCATTTTACACCAAAAATAACCTATTATTCAGCTTCTCAATTGTGAACATTTGCTTTTGTATAATTGTAATCTGAATATCTTTGGTTTGGACTGCTGGTCGGACAAAACAAGACATTTGAAGATGTCCCCTCAGACTAAAAGAGAGCGATTAATGGACAATGAAAAAAAATCATTTGTTGCAGACCATTAAGGTCTTGGTCAATTAAGTAATTCATGTTGACTGGTTGTTTTTATAGTCCTTTATAAAAAGCTCGAACTCATTACTGAAAAAATATGAATGTAATATGTTTTATTATAATATTGTTCTTTACTAAACACTAGTTTAAATGATCTGCATGACTACATCCATCTGTGGACAGATATTGAGATTGGGAAGTAATTTTTCAATTAAATCAACAAGTCCATTAATTAGAGATGTGTGTGACTCGCCCTCCAGCCCTTCATGCTGTGACGGTGATGATATGACGTTATTGTTTTACAGAAGTGGACCAAGGAACCACAATGCAAGCAGGGAAGTAAAACTCAGCCACAAACACTGAAATCATGCTCCACGGTAATTTAATCTCAATTCAATCGAAAACGGGCTCAACTAAATTGAATCAACAGGCGTTTGAAATACCTAAGAGGTCTTTAAAGATCACTATAAAGTAAACACAGTTAATTGCAGGACTGTTAAGGGCTGATCTGAGCGCTGCTCTCGAGCAGATTTCCCCCCCGACAGGCAGGGAGCGGCCACCAGCAGATGACAATAATAATTTAAAACCAGGAGAGTAAAACCTCCTCCTCCTCCTCCTCTTCCCCTCTATCCCTCCCCGTCTGTCTTTGTAGTAAACTGAACCGTGTCCTCTCACCGTCCAGCGGCTCGGCTCCCCGGCAATTGCTGCAGATGTGTTTGATCTCTTTGCCGATCTGGCAGGGGATCATGAACGGCATGTTGTTGTTGTGTACGGCGGGCTGATGCTGGGGCTGTTTGCCGGTGCGGGACTTCATCCTGGTGAGGCAGAAAGCTCTGCTCCTCTTCTTAGGTTTTTGCTCCTCTGACACCGCTAAAGATGGGTGGTCGGTGGCAGCTGATCCGGACCGGGACCATGAACACATCACGTCGCCTCCACGGCCGGCCATGTTTCAGCTGGACTGCAGGGCTGGACCCTCTCGCCCTCTGCTCTGTTGTTCCAGTGGAGGGGGATTTCAAATGGTTTGCAGCTCTGTCCACTACTAAGAAGTCAGCCATTATAAAAACTACTTGTACATCCGGTAATATCTTACAAAATAAAAGCATTTTGATTTATGTAGCCGCTTCATATGACTGAGCATAGCTGGATTCACCATCGTCATACCAATGTGCAAAGAGAATAAAAATACAAATAACATTCTAAAAGTTGCGTTACTTGCTTGGGTATAAACACGATGTAACAACGCAAACAATTGTAATCATGAATTCAATGGCTCTAATCTCCATTTTTAAACACAATTGTGTACGTTCATGCAATAAAATCAATATATTTTAATTATTAAAACATGTGGCAATCCACTTTATTTACAAGAAAATATATATTAGCAAACGTGAATAATCCTATTTTGACATCCTATCTATTCTGGATCATTTCCATTCCATGTACAAATCAATACGTTTCTTCTTTGATTTATTTTGAAGGCCTACTTCCTTTCCGGCTGTCTGTCTTTTCGGCCGTACTTTAGCTCCTTCACAGAGCCAATCACGGCTCGCCATTGCTCGTCAGCCTCGCGGTGATAGCCAATGAGGTTGAAGCGCCGAGAGATTTAGAATTTAGAGGGATTTTGAAGAACCAAGGTTCAGATGAATTAACTGACAACAAACAGAATCTGTGTAGCTAACATTTGTCATCAGTGACAGGAAAGCATAGACAGTTCAAAAGCTGGAACACAATGCATTTTTAACATACAGAAATAAGCCCCTGAGTTTTGAATGGCATATTATTAATACCTTTTATTTAACCTTTTTTAATTTATAATTTGATTATTATGTATATGTATATATATAATTTATAAGTATTTATTCTATCTATTCTTTTTATGTAAAGCATAATTAATGAATTGTGCTCTTACAACAACAATAATAATTATTATAACTATCGCAACCCACTACATGGACACCCTATTCTGAATTATTATGCACCATCATTTGTTTCATAAACAGCTAGACCCCTATTATATAGAATAAAGTTTAAAAAGTGCTGCATGTAAATAAATGAATAATAAATCAAATATTAAAACAATGACACATAAGATTTTTAAAAGGGATGGATTAAAAAAAGTTAAAGACCTTTAACTTAGATTGCACTCAGACTCATATGGGGTTAAAAGCTCGATAATATTACCAGGTCACAAGCCAACATCGAGTCTCAAAAGTAATCAACAGGATCTTAAAATCAATCCTGAACTCAGCAGATACAGGAGTAATGAGTTCACACTTCCAAGCTGTAAGCAGTCTGACGTGTGTTTTGTATTCACTGTAACTCTCTCCATGAAAAAGATGATGTACACTCTTCGACTACAGAAAGGCAAGGGTGAAAAATAGAGGATACGGATTGGTTTGTTTTTCTCTAAATAATTTCTCTAAATACTTTTTAAAAAATGTCTTCTTTCTGTTTCTTATACCAAAGAAGCTCTATACGTAGAGTAAACAGCGCTTACATCCCCATGTATTGAAATGTTGTTGTACTGCATCTCATGTTCTCTACTAAATAGAAGTTTAAAAATCCATGGAAAACAGCTTCAAGATTCTTAAAGGATAAAAGCAAGTCAAATGTGGTCTTTCAAAGAAAAACGACACGACCTAACAAATGAGTCAATATGCTTGTGAGAGACAGTTGGTTATATTCTGTGGAGGCCAACAAAAGTTCACAGGTTGTAGTTACGAATCTATGCCAGGAGGTGGAGCTCACTTACAAGTAATAAGGATGTGATTAAGCCTGAGCTACAGGGTGCAGACTGGTGAGGAGTCGGTGTCTCATCAGGACCGACTCAGTTCTCTCCTCCATGTTACAACACTCAACTGGGGTGCAAAAGCATACATTGTGTGTGTTTGAGGCAAAACGTATTATTATTTCACTCACGTACAATGTGTGTGTGTGTGTGTGTGTGTGTGTGTGTGTGTGTGTGTGTGTGTGTGTGTGTGTGTGTTGATGTTCATATCCTTTATGTAACAGTAGGTTCATAAGCATATGCTGCATTTTCCTCGCTGCAGACGATGAGTCACGAAGGCTTTCAAATTCAAAGTACAAGGTGTGTAACAAGATGAAAGGGGAACAGTTTAGTGAACAAGTCCCCTGTCTGGAGTGAGAATCAGGCCTTCAGTTTTCCTATCAGATACAAAGATGTGGAGGAAATATTCAGATCCCTCACAAAGTACTAATACCACAATGTAAAAATACTCTGTTGCAAGGGAAAGTTCTGCATTGAAACCCTAATAAATACAAGTTTTATCAGGAAAATGTACTTAAAATATTAAAGTAAATACTATTATATAATATTATAAAATATATGTTTTTATTTAATTGTGGGGTAGTTTAATTGATCACAAAACATCATGTTTTATAATTTCTTCATATCCTTTCAACTGCCTTGTGTGAATCTTGTTGATTAAAAAAAAAAGTAATTAGTAATTAAATGTCGGATAAATGTAGTGAAGTAAAAAGTACAATATGTTCTTCTGAAATGAATTGGCCTAGAAAAGAAAATACTCAATAAAGTACAAGTACCTCAAATTTGTACTTAAGAACAGCACTTGAATAAATGTACTTAGTTACGTTCTTCTACTGGTTACAAGTAAATACATGAACATAAACCAAGAGATTTGCCCCACGGAGATGCAGTTAAACAGTAAACTCACAACCGTTCTTATTCTGATGACTGGCATGATACATACCTGCTTTTCATTGATGTTGCTTTCTCTAATAAGGAGGAGATGCGAGACGAGAAGACTTGTGGTGTCGGGCGGATCAATACATCTATAGTCTCACTTTCTTACACACAGGCTGAGTCCGATAGTTTGTCTCAAGTGGCTGAGAGCCAAGGTGGTGTGACTGCAGGTAGGATTCACATTACATACAGAAGTGACACAGGAGAGCATTGATTGGTCTACACTTAACTTACAGGAAGTATTCAGATATTTGACGTAAGCATATTCTGCTGATAACATTTACACAGTTCTCTTTACTCTCGCATCAACTAAGATAAGTTTAGATACTCATTATGCAAGTTGGCCCAATGTTATATTTGTTGGCACAGATATCAATGGTGCTCTGAGGATGAATCCTAAAGACTTTGGTGATCCTCTGACTTTTCCTCTAGCAGCACCAGCTTGACTTTGTCCAATACTTAAGTTGGAAAGTCACTCCCTAAAACCTTTACCATCAGCCTCTGCTGTACTTTGTGTTAAGTGCTAATTAGCAAGTGTAAGCTAATAAACAAAGACAGTGAACGCGGAAAACATTTAACTTGCTAAACATCAACATGTTACAATTGTCTTTGTGAGCATGTTAGCATGTTAACGTTAGCATTTAACTCAAAGCACGACTGCATGCATGAGTAGTTGGGGAAGTCATGGGAGACACATGAAAATAAAGAATTGTTAAATCATAGCAGCAGAGGCTGAGAAAGTTATACTTTTAGTTCAAGATGTAAAATTGCTAAAAAATATTGAAACATCTTTTTGCAACTTTTCTTCAGAGACTTCCTGACTCTGGTAAATGTCCACATTATTAAATGCAGCACCTGCAATTTGTAACAGCTATCTGTTATAAATGTGAAGCCCAAGCTGAGATAACCTTTAAGAGTGATTTGAGTGGTCAGTAGACTAGAAAAGCACTGTACCTTGTACTTAAGTTTAGCCCTTAGAAACTGTAAGTGAGTGCATTTATATAGCGCTTTCATCAAAACGCCATTATAGTTTGCTTTTCAAACACACACACACACACACACACACACACACACACACACACACAGATAGATGGTAGTTTAACTACAAGCATCAAGATTTGAGGTTCAGTGTTTGACATGTGGACAGGAGGAGCCGGGGTCGTTCTCCCTCATAAGCCCCAGTTACCCTAATTGCAATTTAGAACTAAGGTCAGCGGGCTTATTTACTATGTTTTAAGCTTACAGTATGGTACAGCATGCTGCGGTAATTCCTTATGAGCTTCATGAAGCCATAACGTGTTATATACTGTATGTCTTCGAACTAATATTGGTCCACAGTGGGTTCATAAGTAGCGCACAATATGATTCATTTACATGCCGGAGCCGCACTCAGTACGGTCTTTACTAAGGTAACGTCAAAATTGTATCCTGAGGAAATCAACACACCAGTATTTTGAAACACAACCTTTTTAAAACAAAATAAATGCTCACATGGCAGAACAATTAGACTAAGATATTTGTATTTTACTTTGTCATATTTTACTTCTTCATACACAGAGAACTATATATAATTTCTTTCCAGCCCCTGCCTTGTAAATCTGAAGTCCCCAAATCTGCATAAAAAGAAAGAGCAACAATAAATAGAAGTGCAGTGGGGACGAGGTGTCATTTAGTTTCAGTCCTCAGAATGGCTTCCTGTTCCACTCAGTGGGGACTCAAAGGGTTGGCAGGTTACAGCTCAATGTGCTGCAAACAGTAACACCCTTCATGCCTCAACCTTTGCTGACAAGTCGGAGCACTATAGCTATACAACAAGTTCTGAAACACACTTAAACACACGTACACACAAGTACAGACAGAAATACATGTGTGAATGCACACACACACACACACACACACACACACACACACACACACACACACACACACACACACACACACACACACACACACACGAGATCACAGGTGTGCTTGTCACATCAGAGATGGTAGCACATCGTCAGTGAGACAGCCTGCAGTGTGAACTGCTGTCAGATTATCTGTGAGACACTGAGCCCTTTACGACTGTCTCCCCATAAATCATCCTGTCCAACAGCATCTATCTTCTGGACGTGTCTTTCTCATTAACCGTACACTAAGCTCAGCCATGTCACCACATCAGCAAACAGCAAACCCTATACAGCCTATCGAGTTGCTTATCAGAGATGCCTTGACTGAATCAATCTCACCTTGACATGCCTGAGCAGTGAGTCACATCTGACAACTCTAACCAATCAACTGGATGCAAAACAAAGTCCGATTGTATAGTCTATAAGAAAATTACCTGACTACTCCAACTTGATTTATTATCTCAGATAAAGCAGAGTATGTTTTAAGACGTGGCTACCTTTTGATTGACAAGTCACTACCACGGTGTTGCTATCACACCTTTGTTTAGCGTTCGGTTGTACTGAAAGATGCTTTAAGTAGTCAACGGTTAATTTTTTTCTAGTAAGTAAATTTTGTTTTAAACATATTTTTTCCAAAAGGTAGCAACACAATTAATATCACAGTTAACTTGAATTACTGATGCACCTTGCTAACCAAGCTGAGCCGGCTAGCTAGTGTTAGCGTTAGCTGGTAACTTTACGCTTGTTATGCTAACAGTACCTGGCGCGACCGGACTTTGCTCTTCGCCAGCTCCACCCTCTCTTACAAATGTTGTATTGTTCTTGCTCTAAATCAGTGTTACTCAGGTATGTCGGCCGACATCAGCGCCACTCGGAGAAACTGCGAACACTGCCACCGGATGGCACCATCCCAGCCTTGAGCTCCACCTACCCCACCTGTCCCGGTTGTTTCCCTCTTTCAGGCAGTGTGCTCAGACTTCTTCGTACACAAGGGTGTCCATTACCTTGTGACTGTGGACTAACTGGCCGATCATCTCGACGTTGACAGGTGGCGCCACTGGCCTTATAAACCACTTACACCGCGTCTTCGTGACGTACGGGATGCCAGAAGAGCTTGCATCGGATGGGGGACCCGAGTTAATTTCCACCGAGACCAGGTCGTTCCTGCACAGATGGGGCGTTCACCTCCGCCTATCATCGGTGGCTTTCCCCCACAGCAACTGTCGCGCGGAGATTGCCGTGAAGATGATGAAACGACTCATCACTGACAACACTGACACCTTGCACAGAGCAATATTACAATATCGTAACACGCCAGACCTTGACACAAAGATCTCCCCGGTAATGTGTGTTTTCGGCCGCCCGATACGCGATTTCATCCCGATCTTCCCCGGGAAGTACAGACCGCACAACACTTGGCGTGAGACCCTGAAAGCAAGAGAGGAGGCCCTCTGCAAACGTCACATTCGCTTGTCAGACACCTGGGCGGAGCACACTAAACGTCTTCCGCCACTCGCGGTAGGGGACTTAGTCCGTGTACAGAACCAGACAGGACCCCACCCCAACAAATGGGATAGGACCGGCGGTGTCGTGGAAGTACGGCAACACGACCAATACGCGATCAGGATCGACGGCTCGGGCAGAGTCACTCTTCGGAACAAAAAATTCCTGCACAAGTTCAGCCCAGTCCGTAACGTCCAGCCGCCACCCCCGATCGATCTATGACGACCTAGCAACCCGCATCATCGTGCCGGCACCCGTCGTGACGGCACCCGTCGTGACACCACAGTTACCTGACCACGACATCGATCCTGTGACACCTGCGAAGCAAACAGGCCCACATCACCGTCGGTACTGACATCAGTGAGCACACCCCGGCGTAATGCACTGCCTGCATCAGCAGGACGAGGCACGCCGACGCACACGACCCACCAGACGCCACCACCAGTCCTTGGGACCCTAAGAGCCCCACCCCCACCGGAGCCCGACGTGAGACCGCCAGCACCAGCGATGGGTCAACGCCGATCCACCAGGGCGACCGGCGTGCCTACCTGGCACAAGGACTATTCCATGGGCTAGTCATACAATGAGTTCGATAGACGTTCGTTCATATTCATTGAACTTCACATTTTTCAGCTTTTACCCGTTGGCTTAATAAAGACTCGGAGGGAGATAGAGAACATTATACGCATATGGATTGCATAAATAGATGGTCCCTTGTATTAGCGCATGCGCGACCAGAACCAGGAACCAGATTTAATTGTAAACACGTCTGTGTTTCAACCTGTATAATACTTGTTTAGTTATTGTCATTTCACGCTGATGTTATTTATAATAAAAGCGATCGAACGAATGGAACTATGTTCTTATTTAGTTAGCACGTCTTTCTACAGACGTAAAATGGATTGATTTCTTATTTTAAAAAGTTGCACACCAGGTGGACAGAAACAAAGCGTGACAAACGAGGAAAATTAAGATTTGTCTTTGGAGCATCAAACCACAGCGGAATCGAGAGGAAGATGCTGGAGATGGGGTTTGTGGACAGACAACAGCTGTTCCCGTTATAAAAGAAAGGTACGAGCCATTCAAGACGAGCAAAGGAAATTTCAAGAAAAGTGGACAGAGAAATTTTTATTTGTCCTCCACGAGTCGAACCCTTTGTGCTTAATGTGCAAACAAACCCGCTCTGGTTTCAAGCCAAGTTATTTGGAGCGGCATTTCTGAACGACGCATCCAAAATTCAACGAAACTTACGCACCTGGAAGATATATTAGCAAGAAATAAATAAAATAGAGCTTTGGATTTTGGCTCGGGCAAAAAAACCTTCTCAGACTCAAATTGTGAAAGACTGCTTTTTGACTTCAGCAGAAATATTGTTTGCAGAGTTTGAAAACATTATCCCAGTATTAAGCTAATCCTGTTTTTATTGAATACATTGGTTGGCTGCATTGCATATTGTATGTTCTGGGTGAGATGACAGATTAATAAGCAGACAGGCTTTTTATGACTGGATGTAGCTTTTCATACTTTGCGGTAAAAGTGGCTCTCCTATTGACTCCTATCAATGTGGCTCTCACGTAAAAAATAGTGAAGACCACTGCTCTAAATAAACAAGATGGGCTTTGGCCAAAATGCAAAACTCAAGACTTAAACATTGTTTTACAAACCAATAGGTGACGTCACGGTGACTACATTCAATTCTTCTATACTGTCTGAGACAAACTTGTGACTTTTCGGAAAACAATGTCCAAGAACTCCATAGACTTCACTGTAGATAGTTTTCATAAGAATTATTTCTACTAAAACAATAGTCTTTCAAGTATTCTGAAAGATCACAAAATTGTTTCTGCAAAGATTTACTGCTGTTGAGTACTTTGTAAATGCTTTGAATATGAAATTCCATTCACTTTCATCGTGTTGGGTTCGTGACTGAAGTCTGAAGCAAATGAAACCCTAACTATCCACCTCTTGTGTTAGGAGGTTACATTTATGGTCATTACTGTCCATATGATTAATGTCTTACTGCACGATAACCTTCCTTTTTCTCTATTTCTGATGACCATCCATTACCCCACATATCACCTTCTCATCCCATCTGAGCTTCTATCTCCATCAGGAAAAAAATATTAATCATCCTCCGGCCTTTGAGGATGATGCTGCTAATTTGGGCCCCAAACTGAGACGACAGTCCTGACAGAGATTTAGTATGCAAAGTATGCTGCTCTGCCGCATGAAGAGGTGAGACCGGCTGTTTGGAGTCTAAAACAGACTCCCTCCCTTCCATTTAATCTTCATCAATCTGCTACTTTTACCTCCATTTTCTCACCAGTCCACTTACCTCTCTGATTTAGATGCTGGCTGGCTGTAGTGCCACGGAGGAATCGTCTCTTTAAACCTGAGGCTCTGGATGTTCCTGGGTGACAGAAGTTAATTGTTTTGAATTGAGTGGATGGAAAAGGCTAAACATGCTGCAGTGTTTTGAAGATGATTAGCTGTAGAGCCAGTGGATAAACTCACACTAAAATCGGTAATATTATCATCATCCTTATTCCTTCGGGAGAGGAAAATTCTTCGGACATCCAAACACTCTCATATACAATCTGTTTGGGCGATATGTCATTATTATCAGACCTTTTTAATACCTGATAGAATGCAATGTAGTAACGTTTTCACAGTCAAAGTGGTCAAAGACTGATGTCAAAAAACCAGTAGGGACAATTAGGCCTGTAGTTATTTATTAATTACATGGATTTATTGACATTTTTGTCTCCTGACTGCCTGCAAACTTCAAAGTCATAACTAATGTTGTGGTTTCAGGCAGGAAAGTGAAAATATTCAAATAAAATTTAAGAGTTTTTAATACCCTCTAAGACCTTTTTTGAGGGACCTGAATTCAATGCTTTTTAAGACTTTTAAAGACCTGCACATGCCCTGATCATCATTTATCGATAAACCAAAGGATCATATCATTATAATGTTCTTAACTTGAGATATTGTGGTATTGTATTTGAAGGAACTGGAAACAACTTCATATGCCGACTCTGAGGCAAGAGAGACACAGAAAGATGGATTAATCCTCTGTAGCTCTTCCTTTTTTACAAAACATTAACTGGGGGTTTTATTTATTTTGGGTTGTATAAATAAAACTGACCTGTCTAAGTGGTCTCTTTTTCTTTCGACATCTGTCTTGAGATTTCTTTTTAGCATCAACCCACCAGCAAACACACAGGAACATTGTTGAATAAGTTTTGATGAGATGAGGAAGGACAAAGGAAGTCTGCGAGTTCAAAGGAGACACAAAGTTCAATGTTTTCATACAGTTTGCTTGATCTCCATCTCGCTCACTGCCATTCGGTGTTCAAAAGCCTCGACACCCTCCCTCCCTCCTCTCTGTGACTAGACCCGCTATGTGTTGAATTAATACAAAGTGACAGAACAGTAGAGCCTGTAGGAGCTGTGTGTGTGTTTTTTGTGTGTGTACATCCCTGTAAATGTGGGACTTGGCATATCAACGGTAAATGAGTCACCCCTCTCCTGTAGGTGGTCTTTCCTACAGACAGCATACTTAAAAAGGTATATTATGTAACATTTCCACATTAAAATGTCTAAAAACTACTACACTGGAGACATGTATTTTGTTAAGTTGTGTACTTACATTATACCAAATGTGTCCAATAATGTTTGAACCTAGAGAAATCAGTAACTTTAATCAAGGTAATGGTGCGTTTCAATTGGTCGTTCCTCAATGACGTCATATCGCCTCGACCCCCTCTTGTTGCTTCAACTTCCGGGAAACCCCAGATGAAAGGCAACAACTAGGTATAAGTAGTTACACATTCCCTGAGGGTAAATGTATACACAGCATATTTTTTTCATTAAATGCATGTCATTTTGCAACACCATAACCAAGTAGAGACCTAATTTATGATATGATATTTCAATATCGATCCAGGTTTCTACGATGTGCTACTATGACAAGTGTCTCATGCCAGCCACTAAGCTAATGCGTTACAACAATGTTCAACATGCTCTGATTGTTTTGACCAGGGACAGCAGCGCCAGCAGCTGTATGGGTCATAAAGACAACAACTCCCATTATCTCATGCTACGTCACAATTTCCGTCTTTTATTATAGTTTTGATTGAGACCCTGAGCGGCAGAAATTACATACTGTGCATTAAGGGGGGGGGGGAAACAAACACACCTAAAAACACAAAATGGCTACAGGTGATGTGTCTTATATATCTCCCTGCATTGTGTGATTTGGTTGTGTATTTTTCTTTTTCTGTCCTGAGGACAACTCCTGCAGCTGCCCCCCACAGCTGAAGTGCCCAGGGAAGAACCACAAGGAGGCACACTTACAATAACCACAGGGGGGACATTTATAAAAGAGAGGCTCGCAGACTGGCTACAAGGAGGAGAACAATACAGTACTGTACTGAAGTGATTTACAAAGTCACAAGACATTACCTAGTCATGGGTTAACTCATGTAAAGTGTAAAAATGCCCTCTCTGATATGTGGCTAATGAATGCAACAAGTTCACACATGCTGTCTAAACGCTTTCAGGGAAACAAAAATCAAAATTAAGGCAAAATTAAAAAACAATACCGTACCAGCGTATTACTGATCTATAAAGCATTAGAAAATGATTTATTAATCACTAATAAAGCCATTGATTACAACATATAAACTATTTTATAAAGGGTGCCTTATAAAGTGGTAACAACATTTTATATACTCAAAAAATTCAATGCATATCAAAAGAGCTTAAATTTTGAGTTTGCTAATTATGTAGATATTTTCCCATAATGCTCACAGCTGCAAAAACACTTAATATAAAATAATAAAAGGTGGGAAAATCTTGACCGTGTGGGTCCCCATTTTGTTTGTGTCTCACGCATGAGGACACACATGCATGTGGTCGTGCACACGTGTGAGGTGATACACAGTACAGCCAATGCTTTCACATTGTCCACTGATCGACAGATGGCTGTAATACGCTGAGAAATGGAGCAATGTGCCAATAAAGGCAGGGGATAAGGAGACTGCTGGCTAGTTACAATGGATGTTAACAAGGTAGGTTTTAAAATGCTCATGTTGCTAATGTTTTATAAGGAAATAAATGCATTTAAAACATTGACAGATACAGTGCATGTTAGTGAGTAACATGCATTTCCCTCTCGTTCCAGGTCACTTAACTTCCTGCCTTGTGTGTTTTCCCGCTTCTGTGATCGCCTGCCCCGCCCCTGATTGTTGTCACCTGTGTCCCCTTACCTCATGTATAAATAGTCCTGTCTCCCCTGGTCATGTGCCAGTTCGTCTTGTAAGATCTTGTAAAGATTAATCAAGTGTATGGTTCTTGTTAAACTTTGGATTAAAGCTCTTTTTGTTTGAATGTCCGACACGTTTTGAGTTGTGTATTTTGGATTCTATGTTTTTTCGTTCCGTGGTCCGTAACCCAACTTGAGAGAAGTAGTAGGAGAGGGAAAGTTGTTACAAGCAAATGATACATAAGAATAACACCTTGTATTACAATAAACCAAATGTATCAAGTAACAGACTGTTCATCTCGCATGACCTAACATTTACTCTCATTGCCATTTTTAACTACAATATAATTTAACTGAAAAATATCTACAACAACAAATGTCATAAATCGAGCCGTCCCCCAATGTCCAGCCCAAAGGTCCAGAAAGCAGTGATACTGTAACTAAACCAGACAGAAACAGATGAAGAACAATTGCATGATAAGCATGCAAAGGGACATTTCATGTACTGATGTTACAGATTTTGAACACTTCAGAGACACAAAAGTGCAGTGTTTTCCTTTAATCCACATTTCTTAGATGTTCCTGTACTCTGAAATCACACCAGCTACGAGACCTTCCCACTATCTTCACTGTCAACTTCTTCCTTGGCTCAAGTGTTCTCACAATGGTTAGCTTGTCTGCGCTGAATGGATGAACCCGTGTGCCAGTGGAGGAAGAGTGAGGGGTTTTGTATGTTTGCTGGGAGGCAGCATGGCACAAAGTACTCCTCTGCATTTAAAGCTCTCACGCTTCCTCTCTGTGTCCCTTTTGTATTCTGCTCAGGTATTTCTACCGTTCTGCTGCTCAAGGTCTCGGCTAATGTATGCAGATAGCAGTGTTGATGTATGTGCATGAGAAAAAGACAAAAGAGTATAACTCAGCTAGTGGGAGGCGGTGTGTGTGTGTGTGTGTGTGGGTGTGTGTATGTGTGTGCACCGTTCCCACCATATTCTAAGGACGACAGCCGACGGTTTCCTTTTTCACTGTGCCAGTCTTCTGACACAATTTAAAAGCCTCCATCCTGCCAACCTGTCCTTCTCCTCAGCCTCCTCGTTTAAGACCTGTGTCTCTTAGTATCTCATTCAGGTCTTTATTAGAGCTCTCTGTGTTTGAATGAGAGAGTGGTAATGCCTGCGTCTTGGTCTTTGTGAGAAGTGCTAAGCTCTAACTGAGCTGACCTGGATTTACATTGCTGGAGCAGAGCGGTGCTGTCTCGGATCTGGATTGGCTTTAAACAATGGAGCGCAGCAGGAATGCCAAAAGACAGGGTTTAAAATAAATCAGGTCACATTAATTGGCATGAAAAGAGTAAAGTTTTCAATTTAAGGTTATTTTGATTGACCGGTATAGATCCATAATTACAAGTGCATGTTGGACTTGAAAATCATTGCTCAAACCCATCAAACTTTACTTTAATACTGCATGAATCAATATTTGTATGGCAACATTGAATCATAGAACTGCATAATTTGACATCCATAACATATTTACACATAAATCTGAGCTCTACAGACCTTTTCAGCCTCTTTTAGCTCATTGTTTGGGTTTCACTCTCATCAGGACTGTTTTCAGCAGCAGCAGGCAGCTGTTTTCAAAGGGTCATTTATCTTCCGTCGAGACTGACAGATCTGATTGGATCCCTCCAAAATGTAAAAACGGAACGTTACGCGGACTGAACAGCCTCTCAGAGTTTCAGCAGTCTGGTCTGATGAACTGACAGATGGACACAGGACTAAAACAGAAACAGTAAATATATCAACACTAGAAGAGAGAGATATTTAGCTGTAGAATAAAATACACATTACAAAGAATACATTAGAATAATCAAAACATTTGAATACAATAAATATGACAAACTACTACAGCTAAAATATAAACAGGTAACATACTTTGTTAACTAGTTGGCTTTTTTAATAACTAATGGTTTTGATGATTGATGAATTTAGATTGTATGGACCCAGTAGTAGAGGTGAATTACTTTGGAGCAGGTGGCTCAGAATTACACACTGAACCTTTAACATTAACAAATTCTACATCCGGGAAAACATTTTCTTTTCTTTTCTAAAGACGCAGATATGTTTTTCTCTCCAGAAAGACACCAGTGCCAGAAGGAAAGTAAACATCAGATAAGAATCCATCAGTTGGACACAAGCACGACCCACAATGAATGCTTGTCTTGCATGGTGGGTGTGTAAGTCGGCAAATGTTTGCCAACAAATTAGCCATTCATCTGCCTCCTAGTGTCCACAAATAGATTAAAGCAGCTTTAAATTCTCTTCCAAACTGAACGACTAATTAGATTATTTGACATGCCTTCCAAAAGTGTTTTCAGATCTCACACTCAAGACTGCAAGAGGACATTGCTTGTCAGCACCACCTAAAATCCTTACAAATACCTGCTTCAAAAATGATTCAGATTACAGTGTTGTGAGTGTGAGTTCGGTTAGCTTAGGTAAAAAAGAAAACTACGTAGTTAAGGTTTTGTTTTAGCCACAAAACTACTTGGTTATGGTTGGGGAAGAATTTGTGGGCAGGGTTAAAAGAAATATTTGCGAACTGTCGGTAGGAAACAGGAAACAAATAGTAATCTGGCAGGTGTACGACACATTCTGTGTTGACCCATTCACTCACCCACACCACCACCCACCTCTCCTTCTGAAGTTCTTTATTAGCCCTAATATATTTATTTTACTTTGTAAAATAATCCAAATATAGCTCAAATTAAATGATCGAACAAGCAGATAAAGAATATACGTGGGATTTTGAAAACTGTTTCTAACTATTATAGCCACTTAACGGGAAATGTGAAGACACAATTGAGGTTGAAGAAGTAAACAAATGCAACTTTTGCACTTTCTTTGCATATTAGATTCAAAAGACCTCAACATCTGTGAGTACATTCGCACTCCCCAAACTGCGTCTAATACTAATAAATCAGGTCAATGAAGGCCTAGAGTACAACAAGAGCAAGTAGCAACTCTGCACTCATAGCAAAGAAACAAACTGTATTGAAATCATCTCATCCTGGTTCAGCGCTGAACGCGGCCGAAGAAGGTCGAGCTCAAGAGCAATAAACCGTCTGGCAAAAGCCTTGGTGATAAACTCTTGTTTACTAAATCCAATACTTGTATGCATCCAGCCTCCCACACATACATATACACTAGGCAAGCATGCATATTAACATGTGCACACACATGCACACTGAACATGGCATGGATATTTGTCACATAGGAAAAGGTGACACATGTCAAGGAAAAGAGTGGGCTGGATTTATGCAAAACAACAGCAACTAAACACACACACATGAAGTGATTGGGAATCAAGAGAGTGGGTGGCAAGATGGATGAAAAAATATGAGATTAGACCAAAGCAATTTTGGAGGGGGAAGAAAGAAATGAATGGGAGAGAAGTGTGAAGACAAGTATCCTTCTCCTGATGTATAACTGGCAGAGGACTCTGGATTCTTGATGATGCCACACCAGCCTCAAGCAGCTGCAGCCTGCCCGCTCAATTTTCATAGCCAGGAGCAGCACTGTTAGCAAGACACAGCGGAGCCCCCACCACCACCACCTCCTTTAGATTCAAGCCATGTCTGCTGGAAAGCCTGACACAAAGCTCCAAGAAAGAATTGTGTTACTCATACTGGGGAGGCTCGGCTAATCTCGCTAGGAGGAGGTGTAGCGTTCAAAGGAAACAAAATGGAGAGAAAGATTGTTGAGGGCAAGAGAGAGGGCAGCTGAGAGAGATTATGAGTAGGTGGGTCGGAGTACCATGAGTCATAAAGGTCTAAGCTGGCAGGAACAAAAAGGGGGGGGGTTAGCATGTGAGTAATTCCTGATCTCATTAAGATTTATGAAAGGCTGTTTTTTCAGCTATATCTCACCTTTGCTTTGCTTGAGGCACAAAACAAGAGTAGCTTTAAAATAAAAACAGATCTACATGTCAGTTTACACTATAACCTTTGCATTAAAATTACAGTGTAAAAACAGTCTAGAGCTTTATTTATGATAAACTGATATACTAACGCACTGCAGGCTACATATTTAACAGAACAGTTGTGGGAAATAAAGACAAAGCAGAACATGGCAAGGCTGGGGAATTTTCTACAGTTGGCATCTGTCTGAAATGGAAAATATAGACTCGAGTCAGGCTGTACACAACATGTGACTGGGATTTGTCACATCGGCCAATTCTGGGGGAGGGTCGAACACAATTCAGATGCAGTAGCTCATTTAAAAAAAAGAAAAGAAAGCCCTCTCCTATATGTAATGTGGATGATCACCAATAGAGCAATGCCGATGCCAAAATCCTCCGGGCTCTGTTCACCTATTCTGTTCGGGGACATTTTCAGCACCGAGGGGCAGTGGACAGCTCCGCACTGATGTGGAATTAAAGCAGCCCCCCTGAGGGATGAGGAGGGCTTTTCATAGGACAAACAGTTTATTATAAAACAAAGAAAATACAATAAAAATTAATATATCCAACTGTAAAACGATACTGAGCATCCATGCTCCGTGACAGCGTATCATTGTGACCATGGCAACAAAGGAAACAAGAACTTATCTGCCCCTGTTTTTGTGCCCACAAACTGGGATTAGGCCACAACATTTGGCGAGGATTTGGCATGCCGTTCCTCACCCTTCTCCAAATGCAATAATAACAACTGCATTTTAAATGAGTAGCCAGAGGCGGCCAAGATCGCACAGCATTTCACTGCAGCCGACTATCAAGGCGGAGTCTGGTTGGAGCAATAGCATTCAATCGTCCTATAGGGGAAATTAGCTTTCCCATCCCTAACCGTACCGAGCACACTATCACCAATGCATTGTTAGAATAAAAGACGGCCTATGTCGGAAAATCTTCCACGCTCATCTCCCAGTGCGTGAGTCACTGTGTCGTTACCATCCACCCAGGTGCAGCTGAGCACCATGGGTATACCGTCAGAGCTGCACAATGAAAGCCCAAAGTCATGCTGCAGCGTGAGAACTGTCACTACACAATGAGTCAATTTTCGCCCTACCTGTCTCCAGGTGCAAAGAGATCCTCGCCTCGTTGATGTAAGGCGTGTCGCTCTTGGACCGTACCCTCCGGATCGGTCTGCGGTCTACCTCCTCCGGGGCCGCCGCCATGTTCGGCCAGCCGGGCAGCGTCCACTGGCGACCGGCGGGACTGCGAGAGACTCGGCGCCGCAGCAGCCACTCGTGCACCCGCCCGGGCAGAGGCTGTAGGAGGGGGGCGGGCTATTGTAATGGTGATGGAGGGTAGGAGGGGAGAGAGAGGTAGATAGAAAAGAAGATATGGTAGATGAGCTTATTTTCCTTTCTTTTCCTTTAAGTCACGCTCCACCTGCTCAAGTTCCAACTCCCTGTTAGGAACACATTGTCCAATGAAAAGCAGCAGACCACATGCTCATCAATCCCATTATTTAAATTCTCCTGTGTGGCTCACAGGAGAGCTGAAATTATTAGTAAATGACTTACTTAGTCAAGTGAAAATTAATAAACAACGTTCGATTAAAATAGCATTTATCAAGCAAATTCTCAAATGTTAGTATATGTTTATTTTCTATGCAAATATAATAGCTTTGGGTGTCTGACTGTTGGTGCAACAAAATAAGCAATTTGATGTCACCTTGGGGTCTGGGAACATTTTATCACTATTTTTATTTGACATATAATCAACAGAATAATCAACTGTTTCTTAAAAAAACAAATCTACAGATACATAATAATTATTTCTGGAAGTATCTATCAGGTTCACAGGAACTACAAGGACAGGCCTGGATATACCACAATAGGTAGGTCTATAAATAACTTTTAGTGATATTAAAAGGAAAACAAAGAAGATAAAAAACTATAAAGCTCACACTTGATATTGAAATGGTCATTGGTGAGTTAAAACATCCATTATAGTCATGCAGAATCAAAACATGCAGTTTGGACCTTTTTGGTACAATTTTGTCAAACATTTCTGTTTCCTGCTGGTTATAATTATAACAAATCTCACAGGCATGTTTACCCTGAGGATCAAGCCCCATGCCATTTAAAGAAATGACCAGTTCTCCCACCTCCTTTAAATTCCACTTTAAGATAATAAAGGAGAAGCATTGATCATGAGGCTCTTTGATGCCGCAAGCCAAAACAGTGTTCTTTTAGTTTGACAACACCTGCAAGACTGGCTCATAGAAATAGATTCAGGGTGGGACAAAGAAAGTGACAGGATTGAATCCCGCTCATGGTCAACCACAAGAGACACCTGTTCTACTTACACATTTTGAAATTCATAACGGCATACATTTTACAAAACAAATGTTTTCTATGAAACAGCCTCAGTATTTTTGACATAGCATTGACCGTATTTGCCAAAGGTAACTGTCAAGTAACTAGGGACCATAAAACATGATTGTAAGTGAGATAACTAATATTTCAGTAAGAAAGCACAACATGGGGAAAATACAGCAAAGTTAATTTGGACTATTTTGTTATTGAAAGCTATTGACAGTGGTGGAATATAAGTATATTTACTCAAGTACTGTACAACGTTATACTTCAGTTCCGAATAAATATATTGTATTGTACCCCACATGTACTAGCTGCAACATTAAAGTTATAATATATAATAAACAATATTCTAAAATGAGCCAGTACTTTTATTTTTTGTAGGCCACTGTAACTTAACTTTTAAAATGTTCAATGCAGCACTTTTACTTGTACCAGATTATTGCTAAATTATCCTACTTCTTCTACCACTGGCTATGGTTAAAAGACGATGGATAAATGCAAGCCATCTAAAGTAATTGTGGTTATGCAGTTGTTATGAACAAACTAAAATAGTTCAAACGTACAAGAGACTGTGTTTTCTACCCACACTCTTCAGGGGCCAGTGTTACTTAAAAACATGAATATACATACAGTAAAATACTACTGTACAAATGCGCCCTCTTCTGGCCATATCTTGTTTTTGGTGGGGTTGTTATTTACTCGCACACCCTCTTCAGAGGCTCATTCCCTCACGGCCAAACCAACCAGTCCAACTTCAGATGCTGAGCAAACACCGACTGGGTTCCTGCTTCTTCCAGCTGATGGTCCTGGCTTCAGGTAGCTACTTAGTTAGGAAACCCTGTATACAACCATGTGCACGCCACATTTTCTTGACAGTGTAATGTGACGCAGGAGAAGCCGTGCTGCAGTTTCCTTGGATACCAGCGCTAGCTTGATAGCGTGCTAGCTAACTTCCATTGAACCTGCTGACAGGCTGTTAGCTTAGCTAGCTTAGCTGACCGCTAATGACAGCTCTGTTAACTGTGTTTCAGGAAGTTCCATGTTTGTCATTGTGCAGTAAAACCTTTGTAATATTACTGTATTACTCTAAGAATGACACTAAATCCCCTTGCTCATGTCATTATACAAAGTAAAGTAAGTAAGTAAAGTAGCAGGCTTTCTTTGTGTTTGTTTATGTTAACTCTGTTGACTTAGCTTTATAAACATCACAATGGCCTCCCTCTGAACATAAATCAACACACCACAAGCTAGTCACAGGTCGCTTTTACATTTTGAGAGTTTCGCAAACCTGTGCAAATGTTTTAGTGAAAGATAAAAAACTAGCAAAACTCTGAAGAAACTAATAGGCTGGAACAACTGCAGCCTATTTATCGTGTTTAAACAAGTTTCTTTGTTCATTGTGTGCAAAAGTATCAATTGTAAAATATGTGATTACATAGGAAGCACAAATGGAGTTTTTTTCCTTTGTTTGTTTTTCTTCCCTAGTAGCTAAAAGCCAATGATTGTGCGCCAGCTCACCTGTAGAGGCCTAATAAACTCCCACCTGCACCTCCACCTGAAAAGGCAGTGGGGCAACCAAGACATGGCCAGACCCAGTTCAGGTAGTCTTTGTTCTTTACAGTCACTTTGTTTTCTGTTATATCCTCATCCTGAACAGCAATTTTTCTATTAGCCATCCACAAATCCATGAGGGCTTTTTTGTATTGATGTTTCTTGGGCTTGTTTTTTGTGCAGACCTGGCAGCACTCAGGGAGATTTTCTCCAAGGCCAATGATATAGCCATCATCACAGGAGCAGGGGTGAGTGCAGAGAGTGGAGTCCCCACCTTCAGAGGAGCAGGAGGCTACTGGAGAAAATGGGAAGCACAGGTATGCAAGCATATTATTATATTATTGAGGTGTTGCTGTTTACTCTTTAATAAAATGGAGTTAAAACACCTGTCAGTATAATGCAACTCAATACGTTAGCTCCACAAATTTATCATACAGTTGAATCAACAACTCTTTACAGTTTCTACAAAAACTGAACACTTTCGTTGAGGTGCAATTCATTGCGGGACTGTTGTATTAGACTACATTAGTTTTAGCTACGAGTGTAATCTACAATGTTAATTTTATTTCTAAATGGTCAGTTTTAATGGCCCTTTTAAAAAAAATGTCTTCATCATTTAGAAACTTGCCACCCCCGAGGCGTTCTCCAGGAATTCCTCCCGTGTTTGGGAGTTTTACCATTACCGCCGCGAGGTTATGCTCACCAAAAATCCCAACGCCGCCCACTTGGCTATCGCAGAGTGTGAGGAGCGACTGAGCAAACAGGGACGCAACGTTACGGTCATCACTCAAAATATCGACGAGCTCCACCGCCGCGCCGGATCCAAAAACATCCTGGAGCTCCACGGCAAGTAGAAAACCCTGTAGACGCCAGCATGGATTTAGTAATGTATTATCAACTATGTTTGTACTCAACTAAGAATGAATAAGTATTGTTTCCAGCAAAAAAGCCAAACATTCTCTTGTTTTAGCTTCTAAATGTCAGAGGATTTGCTGCTTTCCTTGTTGAGCAGACAAAACAAGAAATGTGATGGCGTCCCTCAGACAGTGTGATGGCCACTTTTCACTATATTCTGACATTTGTAGACTCTAATAACTAATTAACAGAATAATTATTTGTCCTTTCATCTGTAAACATTACTGATTGATTCACTGATAATTTTTCAATAGTTTATTAATTGTTTAGTAGTCCATAAATGTAAAAAAGTAGGAAAAATATTAATAAATTAAGTTTTTAAAGATGAATAGACTTGAGAAGCTGGGACCTACAAATATTTGGCAATTAATTTGGTATATTACACAAAACAATTAATCGAATAAAATCATTTGAATATTTGTTTCAGCCCTAATCTGTTGTAATTTATATTGTTAATCCAGGAAGTCTGTTTAAAACACGCTGTATGAGCTGTGGTCATGAAGCAGCCAATTACAAGAGCCCCATCTGTGCCGCTCTGGAGGGCAAAGGGTAAGAGCCTCATCCGATGTTGTTTGGTGAATCGGACTGTTTTCCTCAACAACACGAAAATGTGTTAGAAGAGATATTGATCATATTCATTTGAGCAGGAAATGGCAGAGCGAAAAAAAGTCTGCTTCAGTCTCTGTCACATGTCAGCGGCTAAATAACACCCGATGAAATGTCACTGTCACTTATCTGACATTTAGAAACGTATGTTTTTAATAGCTTAGAAATGTTTCGATTGAGCCTCCGCTGTAGACATAATGACAGAATTCCTGTGCTAAAATTAAAACATGAATATCACAACTGATCATATTAAAACTGATCTGTACGGATTTTTAACAGTCATATAGGTGATGTAAACGTGGCACTGGGTTAAAGCTAAATGAAAACATTTGAAGGAATAAACACATTCATGGAGAAGATGAATACATTTAAATAAATAAGTAATTGAAAGGATCACTTTGGATGTTAGTTTCCAGGCTAATCTACTTTTTGGTCAGATATTTTTCATAGTTTTGTAATGAAACATCAAAAGAAAGCTATAACGCTGGCAATGTTCTCATAATAAAGACCAATTCATATTTCAACCAAATCTTACCTAAAATGGTTTGGATTAAAACTGTATGTAATTGAAGTGTGCACTGTGTGGCTGTTATATGAACGAACATATAAATATCAGATAGGGACTCAGCATCAGTATAAATTTACATGAATTAATAAGAAACATGCTTTGTACTTGTAGAATTTTAAGTGTATTGAGGTGTAATTGCCTTTTTTTAGTGACACCTCTTTTACCAAACTGCCCCCTCAGAGCTCCAGACCCAGACACAGATGATGCCCAGATCCCTGTTCAGCAGCTGCCCAGGTAAGTCACACACTCGTGTTCTTTTTTCACATGCTCTGCTCTTCAAATGAGGTTATTTATGTTGACAAAGTGTGTGTGTGTGTGTGTGTGTGTGTGTGTGTGTTTCAGGTGTGAGCAGAAAGGCTGTCACGGTCTCCTGAGACCAGCTGTGGTTTGGTTTGGAGAGTCTCTGGACTCAGACATCGTCAACCGCACAGAGAAAGTGTTGGACAGCTGTGACCTCTGCCTCGTGGTGTGTGTGTGTGTGTGTGTGTGTGTGCAGCTTCACATCCAAAAATTATAAAGTGCATCAACAGTACTGCCAAATTCACTGATGTACATGCCAGTTATTTTTCCATACTCATTAATATTTTTTATACATTTTGTTATTTGTCACAAAACAGCCTCGGAGGTCTTAAAAATAAAAGTTTTCATGTTATTTTGAGGTATATCAGAGTTAAATTTAGTACTGTATAAAAGTAAAAAGATGTTGCATGTTGACAGCAACACGGTTGTATGAAACAAATAAGTAGCTAAATTATTAATTATTGACACAATTGCTTTTTAAGGTTTTTAGAAAATATAGTAACTTTGAAATAATCACCTGAGCTTTTACTCGTCATCCTTTTAAAAGTTTGTGCTCGTCTACCAGAATAACCAGAATCTGGAGGTTTTCAGATAAATGAAATGTGAACAGAATATAATATGAAATATGTGCAATAGGATTTGCATTATTGTAACGCTTAAGTTACCGTATGTAATGAAATCTCACTCTGCAGGTTGGCACTTCATCCATCGTGTATCCAGCAGCCATGTTTGCTCCTCAGGTGGCAGCCAGAGGTGTCCCTGTGGCCGAGTTCAACATGGAGAACACGCCCGCCACCATGCGCTTCAAGTATGTTTCATTTACTGTCACACACTCAGGCACGTGCATCATTAATCATAACTCATTTATGTCACGTTTACAGAATAGGCAACATTTCCTTTTCTGTTCCAGGTTCCACTTCCCTGGCCCCTGTGGGACCACGTTACCCCGCCGCGCTGGCACGCCATGAGACTGAACAAGAATGAGTGCTGCACATCAGCTGCACACAGATCAGTCTAACACTGGAGGACTTTATTGGTACCAAAAACAATGGGTTGAATATAATGAAAAAATGTGGTGACGGGATTCTTGAAAAATAACAGCAATAAAACAAAAGACAAAAGTTTCTGTTTGTTCACGCTGTCACCGATAATTACAATGACAAGTAAGTTGACTACATTGTAAATAGTTATACACACATTTGTAGTTGATGTATTTTGCCTTTGAGCTTTACATTTTTTAATTAGGAGAGGATGACACAGTCTACTGATTCAATTTCTGTTAAGGACATTTTTTTCCAACGTAGAAAACTGAACTTTGTAGCAAATATTGCAACGATGCCAAATCGCACCAAATGTAAGAGTTATAATTGCAAAACTTGAGTCTTGATTCGTTGCAAAATGATTAACTGCTGTTTATAAAAGACTATGTTGAAAAACACAGTAACATAAATAAATAGCAACGATTATGTATGAAATACGATCACATGTAGGCCACCTTTATCACCCTTTTGCATTAAATGAATACTGAATGTCAGACGGTAGGGGGCAGTGTTTAGCTTCGTGTGTGTGTGTGTGTGTGTGTGTGTGTGTGTGTGTGTGTGTGTGTGTGTGTGTGTGTGTGTGTGTGTGTGTGTGTGTGTGTGTGTGTGTGTGTGTGTGTGTGTGTGTGTGTGTGTGTGTGTGTGTGTGTGTGTGTGTGTGTGTGTGTGTGTGTGTGTGTGTGTGTGTGTTGTCTGAATTTATGAAGCGTGATGAATACTGTGTATGATGCGTTCCAGCTCCAGTTAAACCAGTGACTCTGCATTCCCTGAGTCACGAGGAGATGAAGGATTTGTTACATGTATGTTACGGTGTGGAGATGATTGAAACAGCATATTTATATGAAATGAATAAATTTGTAGTCTGTAGAGCTTCCTCAGAATCTGTGCATGTCTGAATCAGAAAGGATCTGCGTTTATCACTGCGGTGTGTGCTGGGGACGGTAGTGTAGGAGTGTGTATTAACTGTAAAGTCCTCTGTACGTTCTTTCTTGTAGGCGTCGTTCTACTAAAGATGTGATTGTGCATTAAGGGAATGTCCTTATAGCAGTGATTCCCTACTAGGGGTACTTGTTCTCGAGAGGGTACCTCTGCAGTGACCAGAGGCTATGTGGAAAGATTGTGGAGAAGCGACGCTAATTTGAAAACATACAGTAGGTTGTGATATAAATTGTGTTGCAGAGGCTGACTCTTGGTATTTTCATAGAAATTGACATTGAAATGAAAAGTTATTTCAACGGCCCATGGAGAGCACACATCTCCGCCAAGGCCAAACATTCATGTGCTTCATGGATGGTCCCATTTCCCGAGTTGGGTTGCCGTTCCAGCTTGGGTGTGCTCATGAGCTTAGTGGAAACAACATGGACGCAACCAAGAAGAAGTGTTGCATTGATATGGAATGGGTTCTTCCTTGGCCCACGCTACACCCTTCAACCAAGTTTCATGAATATGGGGCAAGTAGATTTTCCGTAACCCTATTTACTTTTATTCATTTGTCGTATCTTTAATCTTTGATTTGTGAAGGATGCATCCTGCCGATAGGGGGGTCACATCAGAGTGCCATTCTTTCTAGAGCGCATGGACAAACATAATATGTATTTTGTCATTTCAATGTCCGTATCTGCCGGTGAGTGTGGTTCTAAGACCAATTTGAACAAATGTAAACCTTTCCTTTAAAAACACCTTTTGTTTGTTATTGACTTTGTATTAGGTTTAATTTTAAAGGTTCAATGTGTATTTCTGAGCTACCTGATCCAAAGTAATAGGGAGCAGTGTTTCACCTCTACTACTGGGTCCATACAATCTAAATCAATCATCAAAACCATAAGTTATTAAAAAAGGCAACTAGTTAACAAAGTATGTTAAAAGTTCTGGGTCTAACCTGGGTAATGGCAGCAACAGGAAGTTTGACAGTTAGCTGCTGATTTCAGAAGATATCTCTGCAATACAACAGAGACGTCTTTGACATAACGTCAACACTGTTACCTCTTCACATTCTGTTGATAATATTAGTTAATTGTTTTAATGTTTTAACTTTAAATTCTGTCATATCTTATACATTGAACCTTTAAAGAACACAGAGGCCCAATCCCAATGTCCACACTCACCGACTCTCAGACTTGGAGGCAAATTCCCGCTTATTACGTGAGGACTGTCAAACCATTAGGTGCTTGAGGGCTCTCTTGAAGACATTTTGAGCCCTTACTGAACACTTTCCATAAATTCGCATTTCTGCAGACTGAGGATTTTACCCACAATTCATAGCTTTCTGGTGTTAAACACAGGGTTACCAGGGGAAGCCCAGAGGCGTTAAAGCAAAAAAGGTAAACAATGAGGACAGCACATATTTACCCTGGCATATTTAATTTACACAGACACGCTACATTAACAGTAAGGATTGAAAAACATGAAAGCAGAAGAATGCAAGCATAGGCTACATTAGGGACATGCGATATGTCCCCGCAAAGTGCCGTCCAAGTCGTATTTATACCCTTGCAGCCTCACATTCATATCAGCCCATAATGATTGTGTACTTGGAGGAAAGGCAAATCATTTTAAACTGGAAGATTTGCCCATTGTGTAACAACACCCTCAAAAAGTATTTATCACACTTTGCACCGTGAGGCTCTTCTAGATCACCAAGGTACTTGAGTTTAAAATTAAAATAAATTGTCAAAACACTTTGGACACAAAATGAAGCCACGGAGAGACAGTTACCATAAATGTGAAAGTGATTTGCCATTGCGCTTCCACAGGACCTCCAGCAGGCAGTCTGATTAGAGCAGTTAGTCTTTTGCAGAAATGAGTCTCATTCTTCCAGCTGAATTCTCCCCAGGAAGGAGAGCTTGTCATTATGACATTGCTGTCATCCTTCCAGTGTTATTGTGAAATGACCCTATGTTGAGGATGGTCTTGCTTTAAATTTTGAAGAGCAATGTATAATTTAGATATTACTTTTTGGTAAGTGGTGTCTTTATAGGTTTGTTGAAAAATATCATGGATTCCCTTGTTCTTCTGGAAATTTCCTCCGAACAAAATCTCTGAGTTACAAATACCTGAAGTGATCCTGTCTTATCAATACTTTTTAACAGTGTTAAAGATTCATTTGGAACATGACGGGGTGTCCGATAGGGGTACATGATATATCTGACAGCTGTGGGGGCTCATCAGACAGAAAGGCTTTGGAACCTCTGCTCCATATCGTTACTGGTAAAGGTGATGTGCTTTGGCTAAAGATGGAGGCCATATCCAGCTCTGTAAGCGCACACCCAGGAGTGACGGATAGCAGAGATAATTAATATTTGGTTAATCTGATGGTGATATTCATATTGGCATAATCTCATTCCTTCTTTTCCCCTTTTTTTGCTTTCTCTCAGCTATCTTTTTGCAGATCTGTGTTCTTTCTCCGTTCTCATCTGTACATCTGCCATGTGTGTTTGTGTTTGAGACGCTGTGCATCCCTCCCTCCCTCCCTCCCTCACCGGCTACGCCTCCATCACCTGCTCATTAGAGAGAGGATGATGGTCCGACGGTCCCCCATGACTCTGCTCCAAAAATAACAGAGCCAATTTCCCGCCTGTTAGGCGACGATTTCACACCAATCCCAGTTTGTACAGCCAGCTAGGGCCTGTCAGAGAGAGAGAGAGAGAGGAGAGAGAGAGAGAGAGAGAGAGAAAAGAGAGAGAGAGAGGGGAGAGTGACGAGAGAGAGAGAAAAGAGAGAGAGAGAGGGGAGAGTGACGAGACGAGAGGAGAGAGAGAAAAGAGAGAGAGAGAAAAGAGGAGTGATTAGAGAGATTGTATGTTACGAGCCGGCGATTAGATGAGCGAAGACGAGAGATCGAGCGCCCCGCTCTAGGAAAATCTCTGCGAGAGCTTTGCGCTTGCCGAGCCGCGCAGAGCGAGACAGGGAGCGTGCCGACCCAGTAGCTCGCGCGAGAGCTCCGCTCTGTCTTGCTCTGCTCTATGTGATTGCACGCGCCCTCTCGTCTCGCGCCCCGCGCGCATCGAGAGAGGTGCACGAGAGAGAGAGTGACGAGAGAGAGAGAAGAGAGAGAGAGGGATTTAGGTCAAAGTGCAATGAGTCTGAAAATACAAGTTATAACACACTGCATAACCCCCCGAAAAACCACCAGTCTGTAGTTTGTACACTTTGGTGTTTGTACGAACTTAAAGAAACAAGGTTTAATGTGTTAATCAGTGAGTTTAGATTTGGCAGATGAGCAGCTGTAGCTTTATATTTACTGTACAGACAATAGAGTGGAATATAAAGATAAACTATGGGTAAAAGAGCAACACCTTCCCAAGGTACAACATTGTTAATTCATCATATCTATATCTATGCCTCTGTACGTATTTACTGTATGTTTTTGTCCCGTTCCCTGCTTGAATGAAAACGTTCCATAATACGAGCCTGTTCTCAGTGGGTTTATTCAATTTACCATATACAATTTCAACACATCAAAAAGTTGTGAAACCACACTTTTATAACATCTTTAACTACAAGAATCCACCCCAAGATGAGACAATACTTGTTCTTCATGATAATTTAGCTCATAATTCTAATTATACTCTATTTCTTTTAAAGGTCCCATGAGTGCTAAAGGGATGACCCAGAAGTTAGCATTGCATTGGTTCCGTCGGCAAAAAGTCAGTCACAGATGTAGGCCAAAAGAGTTGTAATGAAGAGAAGAATTACAGACTCCTCTCGTCTTCAGCCAAGGCCAGTGCAAGGTGACGGTAAATCTGTCCTTCAATGTCACTGTGTCAGCGTCAACGACGTCAGTATGGTCACATTCCCCCCCTGCTGCAGCCCCTCTCACCCCCAGCTTTATGAGCTGAGCGCCCACATGTGACCTCCAACGGACAGGGGCCTGTGTTTGTCCGTATGTCTGCGAGTGGCTGAGTGATTTGGAGCGTGCAGGCAGTGTAGCTGATTTCCCAGAAGTTTGTCAGCTTTATTTTGTACAAACATTTGAAAATATTTCATGAGTATTTGTTCAGAATTATCACCTCGGGCCGCATGTTTGACTTTCTGTATTTCTGTAGCTGTCACAGTTGTTAAAACGAGAGAACATAGGATCCAAAGTAACAGTGGATCATGAATAAAGTTGTGGAAAATTGGTATATATAGAGACATATTTAAAAAGCAAATGACTGCACAGAGCATTTTTGTCCTATTTTAATCAATGTAGGTGTTCATTTTCCCACGTCGCCAAGAACACAGCTAATGCCAAGACCTTGTGTACCTAATGGACCAGCTAAATGTACAGTGTGTGTGAATCATTTGTCTTCCCACAACTTCTCGTTTAGCAGATAGAAAATCCAACGAGAGAATCTTTCCCCCCTTCTTCTCAAACTGGAGAGTCATATTTTATTCATTCGTTTGGCAAACTGTGAAAGTCAATTAACTTTGACTCAAGAAAACTTTATACTTTATTCATTCTGGAGAGAATTAAAAAAAAACTTTAGCCAGTGGATCTGCAGTATGGCTTTGTAGGATATATACAGCATGAGATTCCTCTTCTCGTGAGGACCTAGTGTGTCTGCACAGATAGAAAGTTTGAGGAACTATTCGGTATGAAACATTATTTATCACATTGAAAACTTCAGTCACAGTTTAATGTAAGAATTAGCCTAAGAAAGGTGATCAGTGCATGTCTTAATGTTCATGTGCACGTAAATATTCCTATCCACAAGTACTACTGCCATACTTGTGAGGACCTTCATTCAAACAGAACTTTGAACAGGCGGGGACCGGACAAAATTTGAGGATATTTTTGCAAATATCTGCAAAGATTTCTTCACTTTTCAAGAATGTCCTTCAGAATTGATCCCAATCTGCTGAAATGTTGTTCAAGTCTAAAGACATGCTGACGTTCAAAAAATGTCCTGACCTTTTAAAATGTCCTTACTCTCCATGTCTATCAAATTGGTCCCCGTGAAGATTGAAGTTCAGGAGCACACACACACACACACACACACAGATTTTGTTTACTGGCTCCACCATGGTAGAGTCGAGTGCTAATGTGTTGCTGTGGGAACTGAGATGTGTGTAGTGCCTCAGCAGAAGGAAGCCTGCAGCATTGTTACTGTACATACACGTCCCACATCATTTCTCACACACTGCTGAGCAGTAAAGGGGTGATGGGCCTCCGCACGTACACTTGTGTACACAGACCAAAACATCCTTGTGAGATAATCCAAAATGCTTTTTGAAAGGTCTTATTAGTAATATGAAGGGCCAAGAATGACTTGGCTGCAGCTCTACACACTGTTTTTTAGCTCATAGTTTTGGTTTCGCAGCACATTTACTGTCTAGTTCAGTCTCAGTGTTGTTAGGAAACAAGCTCTGATAAACTTACTGTACACTACCTGCCCAGCATTAAACATCACACACAGTTAGAAACTAGCTGGTCAAGAAAGTGAGCACGTAGCAGCAAAAGAGGCAGATATTTTTCTCCAGGAGTTGGTTGGAGACCAAACCAGCGCTAAGAAGAGAGAGAATATATTTACTTACGCAAACAATGGGATGGTAATGTTGCTCTGTGTCTGCTGGAAATGTAAATCGTCTGCCAAAACAACTTCAATGTTATATTTTGCTGCCTGTATTTCAATGCAATTAGAAGTTGTTTTTGGTTGGCAACACAAGACCGACTTTACTTTTCCACCTGAGAGGACAACAAGTTGTACTAGGCAAGAGAAGTTGTGATGTGTCTCAGTTGCGGCATCGTTTCTTTACTAACACTACGACATCCCTGATGGGATTGTGGTTGATTATAAATTAGCTACGTCTATTGGGTTCGGCCATTATTGGGCCGATATTGTGCAGTCTAAACCTGCCATCAGACCAAACTTTACAAGCGGAAGACATGACGGTGTATCTGTCAGCTTGTGTTGATGTGTTTCTGTCCCCGAGTGGCCCCCAAGTGGCAAAAATTAGCGTTTGTCCTCCCCCGGGTAGTGGCGATATGTGAACGTCAGTCATTTTTACTTTCAAGGGTGTTTCCGCTGCTTTGTTTTGTACGCCAAAAGTTATTCTTAGCACCTTACTCAGAATGTGTGTGTGTGTGTGTGTGTGTGTGTGTGTGTGTGTGTGTGTGTTTTTGCTGCAGAACAGTGTTGTTTAACAAGCTTAGCAGGATCAGGTACTGAGTAATCTGCTGGTAATGAGGCTCACAGTAGTGTGTGTGTGTGTGTGTTTGTTTGTGTGTGTGTTTGTGTGTGTGTGTGTACATGCGCGGTATCATTTCAACGTGTGTCTTTCAATTATTCCCTACCAAAACACACAGCTTTACGTTCTCCTTTTTTCTTAAATTTAACAACCCCCACTCATCCTGCTTCACCTTATGCTCCTACCAGCTAAACATGCGTGTATATCAAATGTAATTGTCTGTATGTATTCTGTATTCTCTATGTTGTCTGTGTTGGGCAGGGTTTAACTGAATTAAGATGACTGAGGCTGGTGCTCTTCCTAATCGCCCCAGATTGGGTTTTGGAGTGAAAATCCTCCAGGGAAGCACTAATCCCTGACTGTCGGGAGCAATCTTTATTCCGTAAGCAAAGCTTTCTCGCTTGCTCGACTCTCTTCCTCTATCGCGCTATTTATAGCCCTCTTAAGCTGCTCTGCGTGCCACTGTTTACATTTAGAGCCCCCACTCTTTAGATTTAGAGCCCCCCCTGCCTCCTGCTCCCTGTCGTCCCTTGGTTCCCCCGCTGAAAAATTAAAAGCAGGACATCTCTATCAGTTAGCATGCTCACATATAGGAGGGGTGGAGATGGGCGGATAGTGAGATTATGAGGAAGAGAGCGAGACAGATAGAGGCGCAGCGGAGGGAAGACAAAGACGAGGGAGATGTGAAGTGACAAGCAGATCCAAATGTATATTCCAGGCGGTCAGGCAAGCTGTCTGTGTTTTCAGAAGACAGATTGTGATAGAGAAGAGGAAGATGAGGAAGAGGCAGAGAATGTGTGTCTGGTTTAGAGGAGCAAAGCAATGGAGATACAGATGATGCTGATTTTAAAGACATGTGATATCCTGGGAATCATTTCTTTTTTTAAGAATAGTTTGAGACAAATGCAACTTCTGGGTTTCTCGCCGGGAGTTAGAGGTGAAGAAACCACTCTCATGTCTGTGCAGTAAATATGGAGTTGGGTTATTTCAAGTTACATCTTTTAAGTTATTTTATAGATTAGATAGATAGATACAGCATTTTGGACTTCAACATTGTCCCGTTTCCCAAGGAGTCATGTTTGTTTCTGTGTAGGTCAGCTTGCCCCCTACAGCTGAGAAGTAGTTTAAGGCAGCAGCTAACATTTAGCTAATTACATAAATGCTAATCATCAGTTGTAACCCCCGGGGTTTAGAGACGCTCAGACACAATTAAGGCTGGCAAACCAGCACGCTTCATTAACAATTATAGTACATAAACAAACCGATTTATAGATTGCGAGGCTCCACTGTGCTAATCTGTCAGTTGTGTTTCCTGCACACAGTAAAGCAGTGCTGATGTAAACTAGTTATGTCATCTAATGTGATGGAGCAGCCTCGTCCTCTGTGTACTTTACACTCAGATGAGGCACGCTTCCACTTGTGTTTCCTGCCCAGTGTCAATAACGCAATCAGATGTGGGGCTCAGCTGCTCTGACTGTGAGTGTGTGTGGACAGACACACATTTGTTGTTGTGTTGGCTCTGTCTTCCAGCACATTGGATTTGAAATGAAACAGTGACTAAGGGTGAAGGTGGGTTTTGTGAGGGTGTTTTGTTCAGATGGGGTAAACAGTGGAGGTGTACCGAGACGTCATTACCTGTAGCTGTTCAGTCATAAAAGCTCTCTGTCTCTGTATTTGAATTCGGATAGAAGACCAGAAGTGTGCGTGCTATAGCTTAGTTAAATTGGGCAGATGTTTTATTTTCTAAATTAATTTTGGTAATTGGTACTAAAATAGTTGTGCCTTCAAAGCATCAAATTGATAATAATCAATTATGACTATGGAATATATTTCAACATCCTCATGCTGCACATTTCATCTCTTTCTCTCTCTTTTTATTTTTTAACTAAACAAAGTTTTATGAACTGTCTGAAAACTGTAAACAGATGTTTGCTGTAGGATGTGCAGACCTGACTTTCTCTTACTGTTGTTCCAATATGGACGTTCACACCATATCAACGATTTTGCACATTTTATCCAGCCTAGTTTTGTATGATGTTTGTGTTGGACCTGTGGAAGACCACAGTTTATGTGGTGTTTTAGGCCCACAGTGAAAGTTCCCTTGTAGAAACTCTATCTAACATTACAGTTTACTATAAATAATATTTCACAATCTATTCCTGAACATAACTATTACATTAAAAGACAAGTTCTTGGGAGGAAGAGGCCTCTGCACCGTAGTTACTTGTAGGCTTGTTAGTTGAGATTGAGGCTTGATTCTTATTAAAGTGCTTCTGCTTTGGAATATTTCATTTGAAAGACAGTGCTGACTTGTGGAAAAGCTTTGAGGATTTGAAAAAACAACAATTGCAAACTCTAACAGATTGGGATTGGGTGTATTGGATTAATTATAATAATAGTAAAACACAAATATATTAAGTACATCTGATGACATGGGAGTTGTATTGAATATTACCACAGAGTTAATCATCAGCACCTCTGTACAGCCAGAGTGTATCTGCAGCTCCACAGTGCTGCCCATCCTTACACTTAGCCCCCACTCGTTAGCTCCTCCCTGCCAGCATAGAGCTCTGATCTGCAAACATTGATTGGGATCAATAATTTACACTGCCGCTTTAATATTTGATGTATGAAGCTATAATCTGGCTCCAGTGCTAAGTGTGAAACACACACACAAAGCTCGTGGTGATGTCCTGATCTTTCCTTCCTCTCTGTCTGCAGCTCGAGCCTCTGTTGAATATTAGATGTGTCAAGTTTATTGTGAAGTTGACCCCAGAGCAAGAGGGTCTCTGTGTCTCGCCGCGCGCCTCCTGCATTGATCAGCCACCTGCTTCTCCCTCATCCAATTAAACTATTGAACAACACTAGCTACTCTCAACATATTGTGTAAAAAATGCTTTGGGAGCAGACTGTTTGTTGTTGATTTTGTACCTTCATCTACAACGTTGTGACATTCTTTATTTCCATTTCCAGTTCTGAACATAACGGTCAAAGATAGAGAGAGAGCTTCTGTCTGTGGAAGACTTACTCTCAGTGTCACTGGCTGCTGCTTTGAGTTTTTTTTTTGTATTACCAACATCTCAAGTGCACTTATTTTAGTTTTACCTCCACATGAAGAGATTAAGACAATCTGGTGTGATATAAAATGTGCTCAATATAAACTAAATTAATAAAAGAGTGAAAAGTACATTTTGACAGAGGGTCCCTGTACAAAACAGGCACACAAGATTAAAGGAATAGTACAATATATTTTGTTTCTTGGCTGAGAGTTAGATGATCAATACTACTATCATGTCTGTACGGTACATGTGAAGCTACAACCAGCTCCCTGTCAGCTTAGTTTAGCACAAATCGACTGGAAGCAGGAGGAAACAGCAGGTCTGGCTCTGTCCAAAGGTACAAACTAATTCTACCTACCTGCAACTCTTTTAGCTCACTAATTACTTTATGATACCTCCTTTGTTTAAATTGGTACAAAAACTGAAGCACAATAACACAATAACACAATAACTAGAACTAGAACAGGACTGAACCTGCTTAATCCTCTCAACAATGATGTTTCTTGCCTTTTTGGATTTTGATGCAGCGATGTTGCCATATTCCCCAGATGCCAGCCAGTACAGCACTTTGGTGAGTATATAATTGCATTATAACAAATAGAAATAATTGCGCAAACTATGGAAAAAAACATCAGAGTTGTAATAAACTGGAATTATGGGTTAAAGTCTTTCATCTTTATTTAAAGGTGTTTACATCAACATTAGATTAACAGTGTTGAAATTATTGGTCTTTTATTCCCTAATTTTGACTGTCTGTGTCATGTCTCGTCGAATTTGTTGAGGTTTTCTTTACTTCCTGTCTTTGTGTGGTTTCCCGCCATCGTCAGTGTCTGCCCCGCCCCTGATTGTTTCCACCTGTTCCCCCTCACCTCTTGTATAAATTGTCCCGTCTCCCCTTGTCATGTGCCAGTTCGTCTTGTTATATCATGTGCAATGTACCAGCGTATCAAGAAGTATTATTTGTCTGAGAAGTTTGTATATCCTCCTAGTGAGCATTTTGTGTTTGATTATCCAATTTTTTAAGTAAAGTATTGTTTTTTCTACACTTTACATTTGTTTCTGGCATCGTGCGTTTGAGTCTTCCTTTCCTCTGTCCGAGGTCGTGACAGTCTGAAGTCTCCGCCAGATTTATACTGCTGCCAGCTTCAATGTCCTGCTTGTTTTAACTTGTTACCTTCACACTGGTGCCCCTGATCAGTTGGAGTTAGGATTTATTTCTGTATCTTTTGGACCATTGTCCTGCCGTACTGTCCTTAAGTCTTTACATTGCATATAAAAAGGGCTGCGTGTCTGAAACTTTTCACCTGAAATGTAAAACTAGTCCTTTGCTGAACTGGTGCCCTCATTGTCGGCACAAAACACTTGTGACTATTAGTTTTCTGATCTTCTGCATACAATTAAGGTTTTATTAAGTTATTTGTATATCCAAAGTTGTACTTCAGTACAGTGCTGGAGTAAATGTACTTAGATACTTTCCTCCACTGGTTGTCGTCCACTTAAAAGACTGAGCATTGGTGTCGTTGAGCAGCTGACGCAACAGTAACCACTTACTGTCTGAGAGCACCGTAAGAGCTTTTGTGGGGCGAGAGCACTCACTTTCTGGTGAGGAAAAACTCCTCATGAATGTGTATCATACCCGCCCTAAATAAAGCAGACGGCCGACATTTTAACCTTAACGTCACTGTTCACACTTTTGTAATATAATTATACGAACATAAAGTAGTTTATAGGTGTATTCTGCAACCCGGGCGGGCTTAAGTACATAGATCCATTCAGACACAACATCTCTACAGAATCATTTGAGGACCATTTTTAATCCTCATGTGACTCACCTTTTGGATCCATCCAAAATGTTTCACAGCCATGACGCTAATAATGTGCTGGTGCATCAGGAGAGGCTTGACAACATACAACATTTGAGAGTTTAGATGTCTGTACGTCTGTCATGTCTGGATGGAAATAGAATATCTTTCATGCTAAAGGGGGAAGCCACATAAACCCTGTATACACCCTGCTGTGTGATGTGACAATTGTGTTTGTTCATGAGCTTCACTGACAATACGAGTGAGAACAAAATCCATTTACCTTTTACCTTTAGAGAAATCCTGCAATGTATTCCACCAGGATGACTTTAATCCTACTTTGCAGTCCACAGTGACTATACACACTAAAAGCAGTAGCATGGAAGTCATTAGGGTCGACGACTGCTGCTCCACAGGGAATCATCATTGTCATTATCTACCGTATGGTGAAGTATTATTTAGTCACTGTGGCTCAGAGGTGTTGGGAGAATTTAAAGCTTCCTTTTTCTCACAAACTCCAGAAGTTGTTTGTTTCTTTCTCATAAGCGGCGAGCAACAGTTCTGTTAATCTTTCATCACCTTCAGTATCAGATTCAAGGGTTTTTTTTGTGGCTTGACAGGAAGATTTTATCATTCATCTGGAATTTTATCCACACAGGATTGCATTTATATTTAATCGTGTTCATGTAAAATTCCCTCACAGGCACTCAGAGGGAGATTCATAAAAAACGCAGACAATCTGGCAGCCTTGTTTTTACGCAACTGGTGCCATATGAAAGAGTTCTGAAACGGCATGTGTTTTGCACGTATGTGTGTGTGTGTGTGTGTGTTTTAAATAATAGTTGCTTTGGAAATGTTTTTCAGCTTCCCTCCGACATCTCTTGCTGAGGGAGATGAGAGGAGCTGACACACAGAATTAAAAATATCTCTCAATAGCACTCCCACACAGACACTGCAACCCAAGAGACCACACATACACATTTACACATGCAAACACACACTTTAACACACAGCCTAGTGCGGAAGACTCTTTTTTTGTGTCTCTCATCTTTTTCACTTCTCCTCTTGTGCATATGGATGCATATGTACAATCTGCTGGCTGAACAGCTTTGAAGGTTGTTTCATTTGGTTATCCTTTTAACCCCCTGTTTTAAAATGTTTATACATGCTGACATCATATTAAAATGTAACACTCAATCCATTTAGCTTTGCACAGTGATTATACAGACAATGCGGTTCACAAGGTCTTTTACCGGCTGTATAAATATCAGTGTTTATGCATGAGAACTGGTTTCTATGTTCATCTAAGCCTGTCCCCCACCGGAGAACCAGGGAGCTAATTGTGTTTGTATGAATGGCAGCAAACAGGTTTATTCAGGAGTGAAAACAACACTGCAGCAGCAGCAGTGGATAGTAGCCCCGGTGGAGGGCTCCTATTCATGAATGTGCTGAAGATCCCAGTCTGCTAAGGTCCCCTTTATCTGTCTCTGTGTCTCCCTGCCAACTGGCTGCCATCCCACACACACACACACAAACACATGCACACCACGCACGCACACGGATACGCACACGCACACACGCGCGCGCGCTGTGATTACAGGAGCCTGACAAATCAAAGTTGTAACCTCGGGGTCAACTGTTTTGAGGCGATGCTATACTTGGTCTGACATTTTCAAAGTTTATTTCTTATAAATGTATGGACACACACACAGCAACCACTGTGTATCGCCACTCTCCTCCATCCTCCTCCTCCATCCTCCTCCACTCACCCACCTTTGGTGTTTTTGCAAGGTTGGTGGTGGGAAAGGTTTTTTGTGGTTCGGTCACCTCTGAAGCTTTCCTCTGCACCGTACCGTCCTTGATGTCAGAGCCTCAATTTGGAAAAATTTCAGCAAGCACAATCAGCCGGAAGGCGCTGTGTCGCCGCGGCGCAGACAGATACACATGAGCTGCACTCATCATCTCAAACCACCTGAAAGAAAGTCAAAGAGAGGAGAGCGAGGGTGTCGGATTGGGAAACACCTCAGCAGCATATCAGTCACAACTGCAAGCCCTAATGCCTCTGTTGCCATGGCAACGGGGGACTGTCAAGGCATCCTGGAGGGAGGGATGGTCGGAAAATATGTAGCTGTCACTTACTTCAGGAGATGGAGAGACGGAGCCAGTGTGTTTGTGTTGCGCTGCCTGCCTGCTGTATCACTTCATTTCACTTCACGGGAAGATGCCAAGCAGGAAAGATGAGACTCTTTGAATTGAGTCAGTGGGGATGTGAGATAGAAAATAATGCTGCATTTAATGTTGAACTGTTAAAGGTTGATTTATATAGCACCATATACACAAGGACATTAAGAGAAACATAGTTAGAGAGAGAGAAGACAACTCAAATTGTAGTTTAGTGTAGTGTATAATTGTATTTTATCACATGTATACCGATAAAGTAAAAAGAGGAATGTCAGTGAGTTCAAATACACATTTGCAAAAGTGATGAGGTAGGTAAAAGCCAAATGTTTTTAAGAGCTTAAAAGCCTCAGTGGATGATTCTGTCCTCAGATCAGGGATATTCTTGGACTGACATTCTGCCCGGGACTTTGAGATGAGCAGGTGAAGGGCGCGAGCAGTCATTTATTTTTGGCAGTAATTTGAACACTTATACAGTTTTGTGCTATAAAGAGAATCTTAGGATGCTGAAGACACACTTTAGCCACACTCTAGGCTCTTGGTGACACCTGCCTCCTCAGCTTGTATAAGCACGTCAGTGAGCCAATCAGATTTCACCAAAAACGATGGTTGAAGGAACAGTCCAAATTGTGAGGGGCTGCTTGTATCCCCCCCCCTCAATATTGAAAGTATTTGATTGGTCCAGTCTGACAGGCAGCGTTCCGCTCTGTGCTGTCCGCGGCTGTGAGGGACAGGCTGGCCCACGCCGTAACTACTGACATCCGAAATTGAAAAGTCAAAACTCTACCTGAGCCTAGTATAGATAGGCTGTTCTGGAGTCTTCCTGAACTTCCCAATGTACAGTCCGTCCCATCCTCAGAACCACAGTGAAACCAAGAATGTTAAAACCTCAGAAAGCAGCTTCACAAGAAACTTTTTGTTTGTTTGTTTTGATGTCTTTTATCCCAACCTCTTTTTGAGTCCACTATAGACTATGGTCTATATAGTCTATATTTACTATGGTAAATAACAATTTAAGCCTGACATGGCACCTGGACATGGTCATTAATCTCTGTTTAAAACGATTACAGCATCTTGAAGGTGGTGCTCATGGGACATGGTATTCCTTAAGGCCGCTTAAAAACAAAAATATTGAATAAACAACAATTACAGACCCTTAAAAAAAAAATACTACCATCCTTATCTAAACATATGTAACGAGTCGCATGGTATACTGGAAAGTGAGGCTATGTTCCAAGGTTGAATTTTCTAGTAATTTAAAATATTACAAATGCCAATCGAATTTAGAATAAATGAATAACTTCAACAACAACCATTTCTCTGGTTTCACTTCAGCTCTCTTTATCTGCGCTTTGCATTAAAGTGTTTCACAAATAATAAGGATTCACAAAAATTTAAATAGCAGACAAATGACAGTCAGGCTGATACTCTGAGCCAATACTGGACAGATATTTAGCTTTCTCCTTGTTTTAGTCAACAGCCTCATTCTACTTCATTAAAAACCTGCAAACTCAAACAAAACTAGTTCCATAAAATATTATATAATGTGAACCAGAGAAGAGCTATCAATATCTGACTTCATATACCTATATAACTCGTGTATTAAGGAAAAAACATGTAAGTTAATTCTTGAGTTTGATCAAACAGTCCCAACTTTTCCATACAGTTGCTGGAAATGGATTAATGTGTCCATACATTAAATATTGCTCATTAATGTTTTCTCACAGATTGTACGACTGTGGTCCTTTCCCTCAGTCTGAGGGCTGTGCACAATGGGCAGCAGTAGGAGGACTCTATAAGGGACATATCTTTGCAGAAGTTACACAAGTTTGGGGCATAAAATCTTCAGACTAACTGTAAAACAGTGAAGGGACTTTAGAACCACAGCTCTTTTCACCACGAGACAAAATTGTATTGGTCTCCCCTCAGATGGGGGTCAAATTGTCTTTCTTCTTACCATTGTGATCTCGCCTCTGCAGCGTATTGATTTAAAACACGTTGGACAATAGTGGATATTGACCACGTAATAATTGACTGTGTGCATGAAGAGACTTTTTGTTAAGAGGGCTCAAAGTGCTTCACATTGACTTCTTCATTGATGAGCCGGTCCATTGATTTCCTCAGAGATCTTCGCGATCTGAGGCACACGTGACAACAAAGAGCAAGGTCATCGTTCATGCCACAGAAACACTTGCTTTTGTTTTTCTATAGGTAGGTATGTGCACTAAAGAGGACCTGTTTTAGATCTTAAAAGCCTGATGATTGTCTGATCAGACAATTAAGACTAACGTAAAGCTATGAGAAGGAGGCATTTAATTTCAGTCTAATTGACAAATCTATATTACGTCCTTTGCTTGAACCAACTGTGGATGGCAAATCAGGCACAAGGGAAAACCCCAGGTTTACTGTAGTTTTATAGAAATGTGTAGTTTTATAGAAATTTGGTTAGCTTTGGAAAGAAATATCTTGAAAAAGACTGAATATTTCAACTGATACTAATACATGTTCTCAAATTGTAATAAATCAGATTGGAATGGGGGCCATGTGATATTCCAGCATAGGAGTAGTGTACAAAATCCACAGAGATGGGGATAAACGAGGGGTTAATGTTGGTCCAGCAATGCCCCGGGCCCCCCAAAGTAGTTAGTCCGGTTATGCATACAGTATAAATTCCTATGGACATATTCCCGTTAACCTTTTTGAGTGCTGCTGTATTCAAATAAATATTATTTTCATTATTAGACACTCTTCCTTCATCTATAGCCTTAATATATCATAATGGTGATGAGGACATTGAGAAGAGTAAATTATGCACATGAACGTGTCGTCACTTTTACAGTATTTTAAACCTGGAATGTTAATATAAGGTGAATACACATAACGCACATGTATGCACAAATCCCCAGAATGTATGAATGGCACTCAGGTGATAACCTGAAGACCTCTGCTGTAAACCATTACTAAATATGTTACACTATAATCAATATTTTCTCTCTCTTGATATGTAATTAATTATTACTATTATTCTTACATATTCTATATATTCTATACATTTTTCGATATCCTGAATATTTCTGCTCATTATATTCTTTTATAACATGTTTTTTTTTTTTACTTTTCTTCATGCCAATTATTGCATTTTGCAGCTGCTGCTATTTTGCGGTCCATGTATGCTTCCCTCATTTCCCATAATTTAATCCAGTTCTTTTGAATGATTTTTTTATGCCTTTTTTTCAATCAGGGTATTTGTTCTGCAACGACCAGATATATCCTCGTGGGTGTTTTTTTAAATTTAAACTTGAACACTATAACACTATAATACAAATGCATGCACAAAATATCAACAAATGCATGCACAAAATCACCTCAATCATAACAATGGTGCATCACATTTTAAGATGCAAGTCATCATTCTTACATTGTCACAGTTAATTTAGGAAGAGAGAGCTATTTTTAGCCTCCCTGCACGACTTTTACCTTTCCTCTCTAACGTTTTTCCCCTGTAAATTCTCTGCGTGAAATGAGCACTTGACTCTGCAATAAATTATATGTGGGGAAGAGATTCGGGAAAGACCAAATTGTTGCTATATTGGACCATCCACCGGTGCAGCTGGGCTATTTTTAGCTGCCAACTACATCAGCTCTGACTGCAGACACTGTGAGGGGAAATCACCAGCGCACTTTCGCTGCTGTCTTCACATAACCACTGACATTTCACCAAAGCAAATTAAAGCAGGAGAAGGGCACACAGTAGTATTTATGAGTCTGGTTGTAGCGCAGGAACACCGGTAACCCCGTGTGAGGCACCGCAGGTGGTCCGAGAGAGAGAGAGAGAGAGAGAGAGAGGGGGGGGGGGGGGGGGGGGGGGGGGGGGGGGGCGGGGGGGGGCAGTGAGGGTTTTTTTCTTTTTTTTTTTTGTTTTCTCTTCTCCTCATCTCTCTCTTTATTTTTTTTTCTCTCTCTCTCTTTCTGTCTCTTTTTTTTTTTTTTTTTTTTTCTCTCTCTCTTGTCTTTTCTTTTTTTCTCTTTTTTTTTTTTTTTTTTTTCTCTTGTTTGTTCTCTTTTGGTTTTTTTCTTTTTTTTCTCTCTCCTCTTCTCTCTCTCTCTCGCTCTCTCTCTTTGCTCTCTCTCTCTCTCCTGTCTCTCTCCGCTCTCTCTCTCTCTCTCTCTCTCTTTTCTCCTCTCTCTACGTCTCTATCGAAGAGAGGCGCGTGCTGCACATTGGTCGGGCTACTTTTCTGACGACACACCAACAATCGTCAACCTGTGGATAGGACGCGCGCGGTGCTCTGTTGTCTCCACTGCCACCCTCTCCCCTCTGACACCGAGCCCGACCCTCGGACATCCAGGACGCATGAACTGGGAGAGGGTGCCGGTTCAATTGCCGAGCGTAGGAGAGGAACCGAAAAGTTGAGCGGGTCGTGCGCCATCCCCGCTTCTTGAATGGCCGGAACATGGAGGAGATGCCATTCGAAAGAGTCAAGACCCGGCGGAGGAAGGGTCACTGCCCGGCCGGGGCACGCCTGGGCGCTATCGCGTGCGAGGACGAGTTCAACAGCCAGGAGCTGGAGGCTCTCTTCCAGAACTACAACCTGAAGCTGGAGCAGACCGCCACCCTCAAAGCGCTGGCGGTGCTCATCGTGGCTGCGTCGTCGCTGTCCCTGGTGGAGCTGCTCTCCAGCCCGCGTCTCACCTTGTCCAAGGGCTCCTACCCGGTGCACTGCGTGGTCTTCCTGTCGCTGTTTATCGTCACCAACGTCAAGTACCTGCAGGTGACGCAGCTGCAGCAAATAGCGAAGCTGGCCCTGCTGTTCAGCTTCACCTTTGCGCTTCTCTGCTGTCCGTTCCCGCTGGCGCTCGGCACGTCGGAGCTGCTGAGCGCCGCTGCGCCTGAGCAAGGCGTGTGGCAGCTCATGCTGGTTACCCTCGTGGCTTATGTGTTGCTGCCGGTGCGGACGCTGCTGGCTGTGCTGTTTGGGGTGATGCTGGCTACATCTCACTTCATTGTGATAGCGACGTCGTTCACCGGGAGGAAACCGAAGCTGTGGAGACCGGTAAGTGCGGCACCTGCATCCCGATCAGCTCTTCCCTCACTCAACCAACTATATTGCCTTGTGTTAAGTTCCTTCCCTTGAGCCATAATCACATCCAATAGGTAGTGGGTTTAGCCCCCATTTGAGACAAAAAACTACAGTCCAAGTACCCTTAAGCAACTGGGAAGCTCTCCGCTGGGCTATACAGTAACTGTATGAATGTAAAGTGGCGCTGAGAAACAGCATGCTTACTCATTCGGCTTTCCCTGGAGAAGAAAGGGTTAAACAAAAATACCCTCGGAGATCGATTTTGGCTCCAGGATACTGTAGGTGTAAAATTGGAAGCGAACAAAAAGTTTCACTTTTGCACACCTCAGTAATGAAGCAGACGAGGAGCTGTCCAGCTGCCGGTGCTGAAACCGGATCCTTCAGCGCCACATACACAACTTAGTGCTGGTTATTGTGTCCCAGATTGTTGGTAGAAGTAATGATTTTTGTATTTAGGATGCAAAATATATGGTTTCTGAGCTATGTAACATCTTAATATTTCTGGTCCAATAAGATAGTAGTTCCCAACCTTTTTGGTTTGTGACCCCTAATATGAAGCTATGTCTACTTACTCTTCAAGTTACACATGTCATTGCATAGTGACCAGTTCAATCAAAAGCCAATTATTCCTTTAAAAAAAAAATATTGTTTACATTTTTTAGGTGGTTTAAAATTTCAAATCAGACAAACCAGATGTGACCAGTTCAACAAAATGGTTTAATTTTCTTCTATATGTTGTCTTTAGAGGGCAGAGGAGATCAATTTACCCAGTAATATACAAGATAGAAACCTGAAGAAATAAACCTAACTATGTTTTTATCTGTCAATCATTCTAATACCCCTCAGGTTTCTTTTGTGAGGGCTGGGCACCTCTGCACTATAACCAGAAATGTTTCCTTCTTCTCGTTTTTCCTCATTAGTTTAAGTAGAAGCTGGAATAAAGATGTATTTTGTTTTGTATCATCCATCTTGCTGTGCTAGATTAGAGTGTTTCTCTGATCTTTCACCTCTGACCTTTGAGGAAACATGACACAGAGTGGCTAAATAGTTCATCCTCCAAATTAAGTGTTTGGGATGATCAATAGTCAATAATGCACTTTATCTGCTAGCCATTTGACTATGTGGCTTTTGTTTTTTAAGTCACACCTACAGTATGAGTCATGTTGTAATCAATGTGCTGCCCTGGATGTCTTCTATTTAATCCATCCTATGGATTAATGAGGGATTGTGAAATCTAATCCAGCCAGGTTGTATGATTGCATACAGAAATGCACATATGGACATGTGTGTTCCCTCAGGCTCATGTGCAGTATGTAAACGCTCCCAGCTTTGTTTGGCATGTCTGTTCTTGTTTGTGTGCAGCTGGTGGCCAACGCGGTGCTGTTCACCAGTGTCAACCTGTCGGGGGTGTTTGTGAGGATTCTCACCGAGCGCACCCAGAGGAAAGTCTTTCTGCAAGCCCGCAACTGCATCGAGGAGAGGCTGAAGCTGGAGGATGAGAATGAGAAGCAGGTGAATTTGCACGCACACAAAGAAACGCACAGATACATAGAAAACAGAGAGCGAGGCGATGCGATGCATCCACACGTATCACCTCATCTTGAGCGCGTATGTTCAAGAAAGTCTTTCGAGAAGTTTTTTTTAAAGGATTCAGGTGTCAATGTATTCTAACAACCTGCCCACAGGCACGCAGTTACTATGACAGCAGCTATTTAAGGAAAGAACAATTACTGTGGCACATGCACCAGCGCCACACTTTCCACCCCCTCTGCGTACACATACATGGAGCGACTTAATAAAGGTACAATCAGGGAACTTAACAAACAGAAACACTTGGTTATGCATCGCACCCGCCTCTCCAGCCATGCGCACGAAATCCACCCACACCAGTTGTTACATGCATAATTATTTATCCCATGTATGTAATAAGCCTAGATTCATGCCTCACCTTCGTTATACACAACACTAGTGAGCGCACACTTACCACCTGTGCTTTGTAGATTAGATGATAATATGCTGTGTTTCCCCCAGCAGTAACAGGCTCCCTTCTGACAGGTAATTACACAAGCAGATTGCTTTCATGGCCTCCCTACTCCAGTAAAGGTCACAGTTTATCTGGGTGAGTGAAACACACACAGACCCCTTATTGGGATCTATCAACAGCAAGCCAACAGCCTGCAACTTGGATGCTGCTTATGTGCCCACGAACAAACATCTCTGATTTGAATTGTGTCCGTCAAACAGGTCTCTGGTTATCACTCAGGTGTTTGTTTGGGTTTGTACTTTGAGCCACATAAGGCATAGGTTGTATTGGGTTTCCGAACATGTGAGGGCTATGTGTTGTACTTCTGGGTGCTAAATTGACTTCAATACTAATCTCAGAGCGCAGAGGCAATGTGTGGTTTCCTCTTGACTCACGTTCAGGAACAGTTCCCTGTTCCGAATGTGACATTACTCAGACAGTGTTTCTGACAACTCTAATACGTACTAACGATACAACAGGTTGGCCACTATGACCGCAACAAAACAACCCAACACAAGGCCTTTTTCAAAGCTTGTTCTGAACCTTTAAACATGCTTCATTTCCTCAGTTGGAGACTGTTCTGTTAACTTTACGGCTTCTTCCATAGCACTTTAAGGACTTCTCATCTGTGTTGTCTTAAAATGTAAGCATCTAATTTCATTCTTGACCTCAGAACAAAACAGTCCTATCTCAAGTGTCACTTAAAAGCTGATCCATCTCCATGTAAAAACTCTGCTGATGAAGATTATGTCTTACGGATGAAAGCTCCAGGAAAAAGGTAGTATGGTGGACCTGGAGTTGACATTTCTATGTCAAACTACGACTTCCAAAATCAAGAATGATTATGTCTGCCTACTCTATGATAAACAATTGGTTAGATTTATGCCACTAAAACTAAAAAGATGTTTTTTGGCTTATCCTTGGTAATGCACACATTCTCCTCTTTTCACCTCCGTTGCCCTTTTCCCCGCTTTTTCATGAACACGTGCTTGTTTACTAGGGTTTGAATTTTGAAAAACAAATGTTATGTGTGAAATTGTCTGTGTTATTATTGTCTTCTTGTGACAAGAGTGAGCCTAAAGAAATTCCACTTCCCTTCGTTCCTCCTGACTTAGCATTCATTTTCTACTTTGTGCAAACAAATTGGATTCCTTCAGTTCAGTGTTCATTTCAAAGCTGCAAGGTTTTTGTGGGAATTCCCCTTCTCGTTAATCTCGAGGACATGGAATCTTAATTTTTAATGAGACAGAAAGTAAGCCAGTGGATCATTAATAAACCACTATGAGCCAGAGCCAGAGTCAAACAGAGCACACAGTGAATCCACCCTGGGACAGATCGTAATATAGATAATAAAGCAGGTATGAATTATTTCATTAAAAAGAGCACACCTCCACACTTTGATTATGAGGATGTTTACACCTGACACACACATGTGTATAGGTGAAACACAAGCACATATGGGCAAACACATTCTTTCACACACAGCCTCCATCAGTAAATGTGATGGCTGTTTCTAAAAGCTGTTTTCCAGCTTAACTTTTCATTCATATCTGAGGAGCAGTTGTGTGAATGGACGTATAATGTGAAACAGTGTTTAAGGGAGACACAGGAGAGCTTTTATAACCTGACTCTGAACAGCTATTCAGCAGAGCCGCCTGATGATTCACTGAGCATTCACAACCATTTGACATCCTGCGAGAGTTTCAAGAGTACATAATGCTGCTGTAACTGAGACTACACACACTCACACATCTGTTTATAAACTAGGCTAGACAATAATTGACAACAATTTTGATTATCTATTAACGCTTTAAGCTACTTGTTAAACTAAAATTCCAAATATTCTCCAGTTTGAGAGAATATTTGTGTATAAAATGTGAGGATTCAGTCCAGTAGCCCCTAAGAATGAAGTCCATGTATCTTTTATAAAGTTGAGTAAGTCAGGGCAGAGGATGGACATTCACAGATCTGCAAGTAACGTTTATTTTTTTACTAACACATTGTTACAGGTGCTAACCCTAACCATAGTTTATTTTACATAACCACGGTTTACGCCTAACTTTAACTACGCCATAGTTTCCAGTTTTTGAAGAAAGATAGTATTTTAAAATGGCAATGGACGTAGAAAACTTTAATTGAACTAGCTGTAAGGTTTCGTATAATTATCCAACGTCGACATTCTTGTCTGAGGATTTCCTGTTTTATATCTCTGGGGTTTGGACTGTAGGTTCGACACGTTTGGATCTGTGAAATTGTGAAGGTAATTTTTCACCAAGCAAGGAATCAATTAATTGTTAAGACTATAAAATGTCTAATATTGTAAACGCTTACCACATCAATACTGTTTTGAGACTTCAATGTTCGAAACCCAAAGACGTTCAGTGGAGGGCTGTAATTAAACATTACTAATTAATCTGCTTTTTCTTTTCTTGATAAATCATTAGTCTTTATTTATTGTTTTGTCTGGCCAATAATCAGAAACTAGAGCTGGGCGATATGAAGAGAATCAAGTATCATAATATTTTCTAACAAACACTACGATATCGATATTGCACATTTGACCATTGGTGCTTTCATAAAATATTTACACAATGTAAAAAGTAGGTAAAGGCAAAGAATAGAAGATTCCGGTACGTTCAGAAAATGATATGACTTTATATCACAAGAAAAGACAACACTTATGCCATATAACTAAAATCTGAAACAATATCTAGTCTCAAATTGTGGTTCTGTTGATCGACTTGGTTGACTGAGTAATAATTGCTGCATATTCTGGATGTTTACACCAGAGCAACACACAGATAGTTTATATGTGTCTGCTTGTATTACTCCTGCATGAATGCAAACATTCAGTAAGTACATAATGTCCTCCCAGTTTGAAGTTCTCACGCTGCCTCTTCTTCGTCTGTTTTAACCGCTCCCTCCTCAGGAGCGTCTGCTAATGAGCCTACTGCCCAGGAATGTTGCCATGGAGATGAAGGAAGATTTCCTGAAGCCGCCTGAGCGGATCTTTCACAAGATCTACATCCAACGTCATGACAATGTCAGGTACGGGGGTGTCATGACAACTGTGGACCGTAGAGGTCTGCCGATTGTGTTGATCCGAGTGTCACCTGCTGTGACGTCAGGGTCAAGAATAGAAGAAGAGCAATTCTTCAAAAAAGAGTAAAAGGTTAAAAGAGAAAAGGGACGGCGCGCTGTCTACCAACACCGGCAGATTAGAAAACCTCCTCTGCCTCATGAGCCGTTTGTGGAGTTGTGGGAGACAGATATTTGAATCTGCATGAGAAATGTGTTAAAGCAGTGACTGTAATAAATTATGTTGGTATTAGAAGCTCTGTAACAGCCAAAAGGAGGTGTCTTCTTAACTCAAGGGCCACTTACTTTCATTTGTTCTGGAGCTTTCCATCAAAACATTTATCTGTGAGATACCGGCGACAATTTCCAAGTTTAAGAAAGAACTTCAACGGGCAGGTGTTTTATTTATTTTTGGTGACAAATCGGTACAGCTATGAAGCACACCAAGTTTTACATTTTCACCAAAGTGCTCTGATGAAACACGAGGAAATAGTTTAAAACTTTACAATTTCATCACATCCAAGTTTGAGAAATATTGAGTAGAAGCAGCTTTGTGGTTTAGAATATCTTAAATAGCACAGTGGCAATACTTGATGTTTCTGTTATAACAATGTATGAATTGGCTCTGTGAAAGGGGTCGCTGATAGGGATGATCCAACAGAGAATTATTATCTGAATCTGCAGCTTCCCTTGTTCTTTATGGAGCTTTAATGTTTCATCTCATTGTTTAACTCTTCAGCTGCAACTTTACTATTCTGGTTCACTCTCACAGTGTTGTTTTTGGGCACAGCAGTCAGCTGTTGTCAGCGTGTATACTCAAATATAAAACATTTTTCTGGTGTTAACAATTCTTTAGTGGTACTTAAGCCAAACACACAGGACATTTTCCACTATTTCCTGGCATTTTATTGACTAAACAATTAATTGACTTACCATAAACTAGTTGACCAGTTGATGATGAAAACAATTGTTAATTATCTAACGGTTGTTGATCGCACAAGTGTTAATTTTGGTTCTGAGAACTAATATATTTGATATAATAGACAACTAATGAATTAGTTGATATGTTGAAAACATAAATTATTAATGAATTAATAGGCCTAATGACATTTGCCGCCCTATTCCTGTCAATTATCAGCCTTTTCCGCACCAGTATTGCACTTGTAATGAAAACAATATTCGAGAGCATGATAACCTGGCCTGACTTTGAGCTGATTACAATCCAACGAGGCAGTAAAGAGAAATGAGGAGCTGTGTCAGTGCTGCCGAGTGTGGGAGTGGAGGGCTAGGTAGCATGTCAACAGCACTCCTGTCAGCCTCTCCACTCTCCGTCTCTCTCTGTCTGTGTGTCTGCTCGGCTCCCACACAGCTCGGGAACATCACCGGCCGCTCGCCAGCCTTGCTGCTGCACTGGCACTCGGCCAAACATCACGCTGCTGCACCCAGCGAGCCGGCTCCCGCACGTCTCCGGGGAGCTTCTACAAACACACACACATGGGGGTAGACAAATAAACGTCAGCTTTATTTTGCCGCGCAGGGCCATGACATCTCCCCGATCAGGCCCCCCTTTGATGTGGCCCCGGGAACGTTTGATCGCATACCTCTTTAGCTCCGCCACCGCTCTGCCCCCCCCCCCCCCCCCATCTCGCCTTGTTCTCCTCTCCCACCACACACCAGCACGACCTGCGGAACACCGCCATTCATAGACAAATCATACAACAGAGCTCTTCTGCCGAGCAGCAGTCGTGATCCCGGCTTTGCATACATCAGACTCCTGAGCAACTATACTACGCTGCAAAAAGGAGCACGGCAACTCAGTCACGATGCAGGGCTCTCTTCAGCTACTGCGAACTTTAGTACTTATTTGGTATCCAACAAAATGTTTCTCTAACATCGAGTATCGAAAACTGTCAGATGAAAGGTGCCATTGAATGTCTGCTCATATACATCTTGTTTACCTATTATTTGATCACAGAGTTCATGATTTCAAGCTAAATGTTGTCAATTGTAGACTAATTTATTGAAGTTAACTTCATGTATGGCTGCTGGTGTGAACATTTAACAAGACTTTTCCCACGAGAAAAAACAAGAGCATAGGCTGTTCAAATACCAAAAATCAATGCACCCAAAAAATGAACAAAAAGTGTGTTTAATAGTGTTAAAGTTAATTCTTGACCTTAGGGTTAGTATATAATAGGTATAATGGGTATGGTCAGGATCTTAGTTCAGCCTTTAACATTTACTGGTATTTGATCATACAGTATGTATATATATATATATATATATATATATATATATATATATATATATATATATATATATACACACATATATACATATATATAAATATATATATATACACATATATGTATATATATATACACACATATATACATATATATATATATATATATATATATATATATATATATATATATATACATAAATATAGATATATATATACACACATATATACATATATATATAAACGTGCATACAGACTGTCTGTTTGCTGTCATTTTCTTCACTCTCTTTACTTTCATCTTCTCTTGTGTCTAGTCGGTCTCTTGCAGTCTTAATGATTGTCTTTGTTACTGCTTCACATGTGTCTACTCTGCAACGTTTGTCATGGTCGGGAATGTCAATGAGCCTCAACTCTTCATAAACAATACTCACATAACTTGAGGCATTGCTTACTTTAGTCATGTAGTCATGTAGCAGGTCGTTAGGGCATTGACCACTCAGCGCTTGTTTGGCTTCCTTTGTGATATCTTTCCACTTCCTGTAGCTCAAACTGAAACGGTGTACAAGTCTTCTTACTTGCTCATCGTGCAATTCTTGGCCCTTTTCCGTTAACTTGCGGACTCTTTAGCTCCCTTTTGGCTCTTGTGTGGAAAGGTTGTCAGCTCCTGCGCCTTCAGTTGCATGTGATTGCTCGTCTTCAAATACACTGACTTTATCACTCTCAGTAGGAAACTCAAGCTCTGACATTTTTACTTTGTTTACTTAGTTTGATTTAACTTGAATATTTCATAAAGCTAAGTAGTTAGTCTGTTTAGATGTTATCTTTAATGTAAAGCTAACATTCACCCTTAAATGTACTTTGTGACTTAGTTGAATATTTACAACATTACCTTAATAAACACAATACCAATATTAACAACTTTAAACTTCAATTAGAAAAAGGTAAGTAAATAACTTTAACACATATTGTGAACAGTGCAAATGTCATAGTCTCTTTGGCACTTTAAAGTCTCTTTGTTGCTACTAAATTTACACTAAGGCACCTGGACCTTCCAGAAGTTGCTGTGTAGATGGCTGCTGCAGATGCACACGCTGCGACGGAGATGTCCCGTGTCGGCCATGGATCGCTGCCGAATCGCGCCGTTTTTCTCATCAACTCAATCTCACGCAGAGCAGTCGAGTTCTCACTGGAGCTCCCTCCAGTAATGAACAAGAGGTCGAGGTCATGTTTTAAAATACGGGGTTTATTCTCATCCTGAACATCCTAATCCAACCCGTGAGAACTGGGTTAAAACAGAAAACATAAAGTGAACAATAACTAAATATGTATGCATATGAAATCATTATCAATGCCGCTAAATTACACAATAAACGTCACACATCTAACACGTAGCATATAGCACAAGCTAACACATACACACATGTAGCATGTGGCATGAAGCATTCATATACACACACACATAACCTTAAACTCAGTTGCCCAAAACATTATGCAAGTATTATCAGCTAGAGGGGCTGATGTCTTAAAACTTCATCTTATTGAGCTTTATATGAGTTTATACTAAGAGATCGCAAGCTCACACTGTACTGCAATGGTCTGGAGCCGCTATCACTAAATGTGGTGATTAAATAAATCGTGTTACACAAACACCGCAAATTTGCTCCGCCTCTATGAACCTTAAAGGTAGGAACCAAAATTAAAGTGCAATACGAATACATAAATAGGGAAAACGTGCAGACAGTTACAACCTTTATTTCAATCAAAACCACAAATGTGAACATCACTGTGGTACTAGAGAAATATAATCCAATAGTTTTTAAAATATTTGATACTAGACCGAAGTGGTGGACTGACATTTCCATCCCCAGCGCCACGGCACTAGCGTCGGCCAGAACATTCCAAAAACAGCCATTTGAGCATGACAGTAGTAGTTTGACCAAAAGCAAGTTGACTCAAGGTCCACATATTAGCTTGTTCCAGAGCTTTCAACAACATCTCACAGCCTTTATCTGAGATGGAATTTGAAATTCATTGAAATACTGAGATATCTCAAATGTATTTATTATTATTATTATTATTATTATTATTATATTATTATTATTATTATTATTATTATTATTATTATTATTATTATTATTATTATTATTGTTGTTGTTCAGATCAGAAAGTGCACAATGTGTTGTTTTCAGCTAGGAACTCACAAATAACGTAGGTTGCTGTGTTTTCTAGGAAAATTCTCTGAGCCTTGATCCCTTTGCTCCACTGGGAGCAGTGAGTTTTATTTTTTATTTTCAGACTGAGAGTCAATAAGATCCTTAACACCTTCTGAGCAAATTAATGAGGGGCTAAGTAGCTTTCAACACCTTCTTCATCCCCACTACAGCAACAGGCAATTCAGCTCCGTAATTGATTTAGTGATTGGCATAAAAGACGCTTTCACTTATCAGGGATCGGATTATGGTACTCTTGCTTAACTTTTAATCGCTATTAGCAAATTCAGCATGATCTGTGACTATTTTGTGTCAGAAAGGAGAGAACAATACAGTTGCACAGTCAACACACCCCCTCTGTGTCTGTAGAATTATGTTTCCATCCTGTAGTAGAACATGAGGAAATCAGCTGTCAGGACAAGTTGAGCTCTTCACATCACATTATAATTCATCTTTCTCTCTCTTCTGACAGCATCCTGTTTGCAGACATTGTGGGTTTCACCAGATTGGCTTCTCAGTGCACCGCTCAGGAACTGGTCAAACTGCTCAACGAACTCTTTGGGAAGTTTGATGAGCTGGCTACAGTAAGTGCTCTCCCTTACCCTGCTGCGACCCCTCTCTTCATGTGTTTCATAATGAACATTATGATTAAATGCATAAATGATCCACACAGCGTGATCAGTGTGACTCAAAAATCTCTAGCTGTTTCAATGAAAGTCCTTCCACATCATGTAAATACGACTGACGGAATAAACCAAATGATTGATTATTGTTAAACTCATATTTAGATACAGGAGGTCAATTCTTTTTCTCTGACTTTCATTCCAAACTCTTGTTTTATTCCACACTATGAAATGTAATGTTAAGACATACAGTATAAACACTGTATAAAGTTTATATGGAGACCAATTAGCAAACAGGTAGCGTACAGGGGGTTTCGAGCACTCTTTATGACTTTCTTTCATTTACTAACGAGGATGCTGACAGCGATAAGAAACAGTAAACTGTCAGGCCCTAAAACCACAACAGTGAGCTGAAGGGACCTGCAGAGTTAAGCAAGCATCCCCTTCCACATTACACATAGTCGTTTCAGCTCTTGTTTATATTAGAATATTGATTATAGAAGCTTTAAATGTAAGTGTTAATTATGACCAGGGCACATACTGAGTGAGTAAAACATAACTTGTCGATGCTCTTTGGTGGACAAAGTGTGTTATAGAAACAATGTTTATACATAAACTAAAACATATCTTTGAGATTACTGCAATGTTTTGTTACTTTCTTACTTCATGTCTTCCATTCTCATTTTTCTTTTTTGTCACGTTTACTTGCATGATTTTCTTTTTACACATATTTTATGAGCATTGTTGGAGGGAGCCTGACATCTAAGATGTTCATCGCCAACGACTGTTTCTCTTTAATTGTTGTGAATATGACAATAAATAACTGAAATACACTGATACTGATATTTACGATGTATTGCTCTAATCTCGTTCTTGGTTTCAGTGAGTTGAGTGCACAACAAAGAAAATGTGTTAAATTTAAATGTTAGCTTATTTAATGAAATGATGTCGTTGAGCCATCACAGTGAAGGAGGCAGGCTAGTGTTGTGTTACTATAAACAGCTGTCAGCCTGTTGTTCCTCTGCAACACAATAACATATCCTCATACAACGATGCGTTTTGCAGCAACATGTGTCAATCTCAGCTCGTAACATGCATATAATCTTTCAAAATAAACTTCTGTCTTCACAGGAAACAGCTTGGTTAGAAAAAGATGGTGGTTTGGGTTGAAATAGCTATGAAAGTTATGTTTCTTAAGTACGGAAGTTACGTGACAAATAATCAATTCTGGTTTCACACGGGACGCAAACAGCGGTCTCCTGGGTAAAAGATCCTTCGTTTTTAGACCCACCTATCTACCCGGTGCTCCTCCCTATGCAGACTTTCTCGTTCTTTATACTTACTGGTTCACAATTACGCAGATTACATACAAATTGCTTTCGTGGGTTATATGGAAATGACAGTGCATTACTTTCGGCAGTTACTAACACTAGTGTATGAGAATATCTTGATTACAAAAAGTCTCTAAGAACATGAAATGTATTATTTAGTCCTGGAGCTCATTTGTTATGCCAAGCCATATATTGATCCAATAGTGCAAGAAGGAAAAGGAATTGGAAGAGAGGGAGAGATGAGTGAACCGATTTTTGAGCGGAGATAAGAGCTGGGGAGGTGGAGTGTTTCTCTATGTGTGTGTGTGTGTGTGTGTGTTTGTGTGTGTGTGAGAGAGAGAGTGAGAACCCTATTAGTACTAGAGAGTATGTGTGTGTATGGTAGCACACACACTGTGTGTCAGTAAGCCTGTGTAGCGTTGTTTTCCAGGAAGAAAGATTAGATGAGTGATAGGTTATCTTCCGCCAGACTACTATCATATTAATACTGCATGAGACACACACACACACACACACACACACACACACACACACACACACACACACACACACACACACACACACACACACACACACACACACTCTCCTAGTTATCATCATAGTTTGGCATTACAGTAGGCTTAAGACCCCCAACATATACTCATTCACACAAATGCACACACACAGTTTAAAAAGCGACCTGGTGCAGCTGCAAGATATAGTAGTACCAGTTCTGAGGCTTTCTAGTGCATCTCGCGGTCTTCATCAGCAGATGGAGTTGGCCCCATTATTATCATCATGTGACCTGCAGTCAAGTGTGTGACCAGAGTTACACACTTGACTGCAGGTCACATGATGATATGTGACCTGGTGGTGGTATGTTCAAAGATGACCGCCGTGATCTTCGTGATCACAATCCACTAATGAAGACCGTGAGATGGGGTTGAAAAGCAGGTCAGTAGCTTTTTTACTTCTTTTAGCTCCTCGTTTGGATTTGTATGCACATTTCTGGTTCAGTCTCAGCGCATACACACCGCAGCAGCAGACAGCAAGCTCTGATAAACCCACTGTACACTACCTGCCAAGCACCAAACAGCATACAACACAGTTAGCAACTAGCTGGGGAAGAAAGCGGAGCATTTAGCAGCTAAAGAGTTGGTGGAGACCAAACCAGAACTAAAAGCAGAATGAATATTGGACTACAGACACAACCCCAGAGGAATGGTATACTGTTGGATAATGTTATCTCTTAGTTTGTTTTGATAGTGTTTCTGCTCCCTTTTGGCAAAACATAGATTAGTACATCTCTAGAAATTACCAAATGTACAGATTCTGGCTGTGTAAACAGGTAATTGTTTACTAATATGTCAACCATAACAACTTTATAAAGCAATCATATGTCAGGGATGTTGTTTTCAGCTTGTTGTGGAGTTTTTCTGCCCCCTAATGGCCATACAATCCAATTAATGCAGCTTTAAAATCAACAATAAAAGTACTTACACAGTTAACATTCTTCTTACTTTACACTTTTCTTGCTTTTGTTTTTCTACGACAGTTTTGGAGTTTGAGTTTATTTAGATATTTATTTAAATTATAACAATTTCTAAAAATATATTTACAATTTTAAGAAAACATTCCTAATGCAGAGAAACTTTAAACCTCTTTAAACAACAGTTTCAGCATTACAGTGTTTGGTTAAATTCACAAGGTTTCATCTTATTTCTCTTTCACCCGGAGCTCGCTAATGATTTATAAAAGTAAATCTTGCCCATGATGTCAGTTACCCGACATTCACACTCAAGTGTGCCACATGCCTGACCTCTTCTTCTCCCAGTTTAAGAGATCTCTTCAGACAGTTTACTCTCCTTTTCTACATGCACACGCACACATATGCAATACACAAAAGTCACATGATCAGTAGGATTATCACTCTTGAGTTCATTCTGCATCTCAGCAATCAGTCATGGCTTAATGTGGGGGGAGAGAGACAGAAGAGGGGGCAGAAAGAACAAGATACAAGGGGATATGTGGCTCGCTATCAGTGCTCCAGCACTCAGAAAGCCATTATATGGAAATATTGTGAGGATATATTTTGTGCGTGTGCGTGTGCGTGTGCGTGTGTGTGTGTATGTATGTGTGTATGTGTGTGTGTAGCTGCAGATGCATCCTAATTGAGATTTATACCCTGTCGTGTTAGCGAGGGAGAAATTCACTTTCAAAGTGGCTCTGTCACAACCACTGAGCCTGTCTGAATGCTGTATGCTACACAACACATTTATTACCCAGAGGCTTAACCTAAACCATAACAGATATGCGCTTGACTTAACCCTAACTTTCACCATAACCATAATGAAATTCATCAAGGCAAATTGGGAACACTGATTTTTCCCCCAATTAGACAAACTGTTCCCAATCCGCTGGTTTAGACTCCCGAATTTGTCTCCAAAACCGCACACAGATACCTTTCACCTGAGACATAGCTTGCTGTCAGCTGATAATTTCTCACCCATTTCTGTTCACACACACACACACACACACACACACTCCATTTCTCTTCCTAGCGCTGGGATAATCATCCACGTTCTGAATTCTCATATCCTCCCACGCCAGAATCTTTCTGCTCCCGTGAGCAGAAAACCAGACCGCCCCGTCTCCTCTCTTCTCATCTCTGCCGCTTACCCTGCAGTTGTCATGAATCCATTGTATCTGTGTGTGTGTGTGTGTGTGCGCGTGTGTGTGTGTGTGTGTATGTGTGTATGTGTGTGTGCATGTGTTTGTCACTCAGAGGCTGTCTGCAGGCTAAGCTTTGTAGGATATACCATTACAATTTTCTGATGACTGTGAGTGATACAGCGCCAAATGGAAACCCTGTGTGTGCAACTAAACCAAAGCACCTGTACAATATGTTTGCATGTAACAATGCTGCTGTCTGTGCTTTTCTGCAGGGTTGTTTGTGTGTGTTCATGTGTCGTAAAGGTATGTGTGTGTATTGGTCTTTGCGTCTTAGTTTGTGGAGTTTGTGCACAATGTGCTTTGTGACAAATAGCTGATCTGTCTGGGAATGTGTGGGCGGGATTCTACTTCAAGAGCATGTCGGAGCAATTAGAGTTGGCCTCAACTGCAAACACACACATGGTTGCACAAGTACAGACATCTGATTTACATAAGCATAGATGCAGCTGAAGCACCCATGTTGTGTCTGTACAGTGAGATCTCATGTTACTGGAGTAAAAGTGTGAGCAACTTCCATCTGTTACATGTAGAAATGGTCTAGGTGATGATTTCAAACTGTTGCTCGCTTCTCAAGGGAAACTATGTGGAGCTTTGCTTTTGAACAGCAGAAGAGTAGGTCTAAAAATAGCAATGGTCCTGTCATAATAACTAATGTGTGGTGAGGCAACTTTATAAAATCTTTCATCCAGATTCAGAGAATTGGATCCTACTATCTATGATGCACTATTAGATCTACAGTTAAAAACAAGACTGTGACCCAATCCCAATGTTCACACTCACAGACTCACATACTTGGAGGCGTGTTCCCGCAAAGTCTGTGAGGGCTTAGCGCTGACCCACTGTCAAATCGTCAAGTGCTTGACGACTCTTTCGCAGACATTTTGAGCCCTTCATGCACACTTTCTGTAAGTCCGCATTTCTGCAGACTGTGCCTAAGGGAATTACCCACAATTCATAAATGTGTGATGTTAAATACAGGGTTACCAGTTGAAGCCCAGAGGCATTTTAAGAAAGATACACTAGCACGTGGGGGTTCAGCCTAGCATGTTTACTTTACATAGAAACACTACATTACCATTAAGGATGGTACATAAAAAATGCAAGCACAGGCTATATTATACACCTAGCTAGTTTATTCATCAACCATTTCTTCTCATTTTGCTTCATGATAGTGTTTGACGACAAAGAATACATCTAATATTTGAGGAGTACCTCTCTTCGGGGTCATCAAACTTATTACAACTCACCCTGAACCACATTTCAGGGAAATCCATCCAATAGTTATTGAGATATTTCAGTCAACAAAGTTGCGGGTTGACCACTGACATTAACACCTTGAAAGCCACGCCATTAGCGGCTGCCACTGTAGTTGACCTTTATAATGGTTACCAATGACACGTCATCTGTCTGTCTCTTTGTGTCCATCTGTAGGAAAATCACTGCAGGCGGATAAAAATCCTGGGGGACTGTTACTACTGTGTGTCAGGACTGACCCAACCCAAGGCAGACCACGCCCACTGCTGTGTGGAGATGGGACTCGACATGATTGACACGATCGCGTGAGTCTAACACACCGACACACACACACACAGACAGACAGACAGACAGACAGACAGACAGACAGACAGACAGACACACGCTCACACACACCCAATTATTATTGAACCATTAAGATAAAATGTTATTAAATTCACAAGCTACCTAGCAGATACATAAAGTAATTGAAATTAGCTTCACCTTCATCAGCTGCAACATCAAAGTGATGAACACATTAATCTATAATATTACAGCATCACTTCTTTGATCATATTTTGTATTATTAATCTGAAACTGCAAATTAACTGGGAATTAAAATGATCAAATAAAGAAAGTGTTGTAACAAGTACAGTATTTGCCTTTGAATAGTAGTGAAGTAGAAGTGTAAAGTAGCAACACATGAAAATACACCAGTACCACCAGTAGCTCAAAATGGTACTTAAATTTGGTACAAGTAAATGTACTTATTACTTTCCAACACTGGCAACTAGAAAGAATGTGTGAATAAAAAAAATGTACGTTAAAAAAAGAAACTAAGGAATTAGTGCATTGGAAGTGTTCATCCTAATACATGTATCAAGACTTAAACATGGAGAAAGTTTTGAGTTTGCATGAAACACAATTAAATTAAATTAAATTAAATTAAATTAAATGTACTATTTAAGAATATACGGTAAGATATTTGAATGATGATAAAAAGTGCAGGTTTGTTGAAGACATGCGGTCTTAAAGTGCTTTATATATTATATTAAACATGTCTGTCTGTGTTTTCACTTTTTAAGAGATATTTGGATCAGCTTAATCTAAATTGAGCATTATTTCCCCAGTTTTATCTCACACTGTCACAGAGCAGACTGCCAAACCTTTAAGTTTCCTCAACTTGAATGCAAAACACATGTAGTCAAACATGATGTATGAGGAGTTTAGCAGCAAAAGGTACTTTGCTTTGTTTGGACACAACAAAGCAATGTTTGAAACATGCATGTAAGTCTGCAAACTGAGACAAATTCAATTTGTGACAATTTTGCAATCCCTCCCCCACCAGCATGTTGACACACGCAGAGCCTCTACCTCATTTCCTTGTGTGAGCCCCCGCCTGTCATGTTCTTTCCCTGCTGCTCTGTCTGAGTGGATGGATGCTGCTGTAGGAGTCCTTTATCTCATAAGACAGGTGCTGCTGTACACACTCATCCCTCTGTGTGTGTTCGGTGTGTGTCATCCCTCCTTCACTACATTTTCTTTTCCGCCAGCCTGTAAACATAAACACAAACATCGTCTGAATTGGTTGACCTTTCACTGGTGACAAAGAGCTTTGTGTAATGATTTACTGGAGAGGAAAAGTTTTGCTCTTTCTCCTGTACACCACAACACAGGGAAGGACTGCACACATACATGCACGCAATGCACACACATGTAAATATAGACGCAGGCGGATTTTACTTTAATTAAGAGATCTTTACATTGGATTGGGACAAAGTTTCAATGTTTCTTCCTAATTAATCATCAGGCCAGCAGATCTGCCAGATCCACTAAAAGAATTGTGTTTGTTTTGGTCAAATGGAGAGCCTTTCTCCCGTAGAGTTCAAAGAGCGTCAAGGCCTTTTCTTTAAGAAAAACTACATATTGCCACCTAGGCATTAAAAAAAAGTGCATAGTGTTAAATAATTGATGTTGACAGTGTCATCCTTTCTAAATTCAAGTAAGTCTACTGTTATGCTAGCGGTTCTATGAGGCTGTCACAGCGGTGCTTTGAGATCAATGCTAACATTAGCATGCTAACATGCTCACTAGTACAACACTACTATGCTGGTGTTTTGCAGGTGTAATGTTTACCATGTTCACCATCTTAGTTTAGTGGGTTAGTGTGCTAACATTTAGCTAATTACCATTAAACATAAAGTGCAATTGAGGCTGATGGAAATTTCATTAGTTTTCCAGGAAAAATAAAGTATTGGACAGATTGAAACTTGATGATGTTGATAAATGAAAAGTCAGGGGATCATAAATGTCAGACAGATTCATCCTCTGGGGACCATGACTGTCGATCTTTCATGGAAGTCCATCCAATTGTTGTTAAGACATTCTTTGATCAGTTGCCTAAATGCAACAGGCAACAGAAAACAGGTTTGTGAGATTCTGTTAACTAACAACCAAACAGAGAAAGACACTTGAATGAATCACAACCTTGTCGTTTGAGGTTACATTTTCATGATTTTGTTTCAACAGTTTTAGAGATTAACCTTCTACCCCCCTCAACCCCTCCTGCAGGTCGGTGGTGGAAGCGACGGAGGTGGATCTAAACATGCGTGTTGGTCTGCACACAGGACGGGTGCTGTGTGGCGTGCTGGGCCTCAGGAAATGGCAGTATGACGTCTGGTCAAATGATGTCACACTGGCAAATGTGATGGAGGCTGGAGGGCTGCCTGGGTCAGTGCTGACACTTAGACCCACTGAAACTGGACTCAGAGCACTCCCAGTACACAGTACACAGTACACAGTACACAGTACACACACACACACACACACACACACACACACACACACACACACACACACACACACACATACACACACACAGTATCCCAGCAACAGAGCTAGAATATAGTCTCATGATGTGTTCATCCAACATAGCAGTAACAGCTCGGGAAATTTATTTTTTCTGCATATGTACCTCAGGAACACAACACACTTGTTCAAATGTCCACCATAAAGGATATATATATATATATATATATATATATATATATATATATATATATATATATATATTTGATAGAACAAATATATAGACTAAAAACAAAACTGACGGTTATTGTCTGTAATGCCACAGGATAAAATATATTTTTTACTACAGAAGCACTTAGCATTTACCAAAGAAAGAAAAACTGGAGAGGTTATCTAATGATTAAAAAGCAGTATTATGATATAGCATCTCCATTAAAATCTCATAATTACAAGATCTCTATCTAATATAAGATAGTTTTCTTAATTATGAGCTTGTTTCCAGTTACATATGTTGTCATTTATAAGAGTTGTTAATTAAAGATGAAGTAAGGATATCATAATTATAAGTTTTCTTATCATGAGATGTGTTACAAAAATCCAATAACAGTACATCAGATATCTTTGAGCGTTAGCTGAACTTTAGAATCTATCTTTACACAGAACAAGAACTGTGGACTGTGTCTACATACATTACATTACATTGGTACCACCTTCAACAGGGTTCTATGAACAGGAGGAACAATTACAGCAAGCTAATAGTTTCAATGTTCATATGTGCACGTGACTATTGTTCAGAGAAATAATTGAAAGATCCTTGTAACAGAGCCTTGTTTCTAAATGGTCTTAAACATATTTTGCTATTTCTGTACTGCAGTTTCTTGTTATAAGCCAATACCGACATATCTGCAATAAGCAAATAGTTAAATCTAGCTCTAGCTCTAGCAGTTTATTCCTCTCAGCCTGTTCCTGTGTTATCTCCACTGAATATTGAAAGCAGACCACTAATATTAAATGAATACTTCAATCGGGAAAACTCATGTACAGTAACGAGCTGATTAACATTTAAAAAGCAGTGAAATGAGGTCACCGCATTTGCTCAATTTGGTCTTGTTTCAAGTGAAGTAATAAGATTGTAGGATTTGTTAACAGATTAAAAAAGTCGTTTGCATGAAAATTTCAACAAGCCGAAGGCCGATGAAAATAATGAAGAGGATAATGATTTGAGACCTGAGTGTCACTAACTTCCCTGCATCCTCTGCTCTGCTTGTGCTCTCAGCAAGGTGCACATCACAAGGACCACCCTGGAGTGTTTGAATGGAGACTACGAGGTGGAGCCGGGCCTCGGCCACGAGAGGCATGCCTTCCTTCAGAAACATCAAATAGAAACATTTTTCATTGTGCCATCACACAGACGCAAAGTACGCCACAATCATTTCTTTTCTTGCATTTCCTCATTTTATTACGCGAGAGGTGACACATCTATCAATGTTAGAATGGTTAATCCTCTGGTGCAGAGAGGGAGGCAGGCCATTTCTTAAGCTGGCATACCCAGGGCTAGTATCACTATCTCTCATTTACTGTACATATGCCCAAGATCTGAGTCTGTGTGTGTGTCTCCTCATAGCATTTTAAATCCGCAGCTACAGTATTTGTTAGCATTCACACACACACACACACACACACACACACACGCACACACACACACGCACACACACACACACACGCACGCACAAGCACACGCACATACACAAGCACACACCATACAACACACAAATAAACACTAACTAACGTTGTAAAAATCCCACTCAAGCCTACTTTATTTCCATGAATGAGACAATTCTTTAAAAGCACAATTTGAGCTGTTTTTAAACTGGATTTTGTTCCAGAATATTATATTGGAAGATTGTGGGTAAAAGAGGTTGAAATTGTGAGTTTTAAAGTTGTATTTTGTGAAAACCAATACACCACAGTTAGAAGTTTTAGTTTTTCCATAACATTTGAAACAAACTTTCAATTTTTTATCTGATTTCTAATTCAGCACCATAGAAAAAGCAACATTTCCACTTATCCTTAAACAAATGCCTAAATTCAGCTTTAGCTGTAGCTTGAAGTTAATGCTAACATAGCATGCTACCTTGTTAAATAAAGGTCAACATGCCAAACAATATATGATGTCAAACGACATTCTAACACACCGTAAACTACAGTAGACTTTACTAATACTAACTGATTTGTCTTTTGTAAATATGATTTTTATCTTAGACTAATATGCTAAACATTCTCTGCATACAACACGTTAGCTTATGATATGCTAGTGATATACAGCTGTTTAACCTCATGTAGCTGTTCCATCTGTGGGACGTACTGTATGTTGACATGCTAAAGCTTACTTTATTTCCATAAATACTGAGAGCTGGAAAAGAGCTGGATTTCAGTTTCCACAGACATGAATTGAAAGATTATAGGTAAAAGCAAGTTGGAAGAGTTTTATTTGTTTTAAAAAGTTTTTTAAAAGCCTCGAAGGAACCTGGACCGTAGAATTCGTACCTCTCAGTAGCCTCTAGGACTTTCTTTCTTTCTTGTTCATCTTATTATCTTCGTCCTCATTTACAGATCTTCCCAGGTCTAATTCTGTCAGACATCAAACCAGCCAAGAGGATGAAGTTCAAGACGGTGTGCTACCTGTTGGTGCAGCTGATGCACTGTAGGAAGATGTTCAAGGCTGAGATCCCCTTCTCCAACGCCATGACCTGCGATGATGATGACAAGGTATTTAATAGGCAGAGTCTTTATCTCATAGGAATCACTTTTTATATCTGCATGCACACTACTGTAAAGCATATATAAAAACATCTGGGTTACATAGCAAGAGAAATCCTTTTAATGGGTTTGTATTTTAATGGGTTTGTATGTCCATTTGTGATGAAGTGAAATCCTGCTTGGATTACTAATCTGCTACACACACACACACACACTCTAGATTTCTACAGCATCATAAATCCTACAGTATGCCAGCAATACTTGTTGGTGGAATAGATATTTCTCTGTTTTATATCATCTAAAAATATATATCTTTGAAATAGCAAAACAGGATATTTAAATCCTGTTAAATCACCTTGGATCAAACAATTCATTGATTAATCTATGAAAAATAATCGTTAGTTGCAGCCCTATGTATATGTAAGTGATATTTGCATGTGAATATGAGCATTCATTTGAGATTTCACGTGTTTCTCATCATCTTTGTGAGTATATTTGATTTAATGCAGAAGTGAGTCAGTCCCAGTGATACTGGTTCGTTCCTCGGTCGGTCGGTGTTTGGTGGTTGATGATTGGTGTTCTGCCTGTCAGAAATAGCCTGCTAGCATAATCCATCCAACTGTGTGAGCTCGGCCAGGCATTAGTACTTCATGAATCTGATGAGGTTGGCTTATGACTGCTGGTAATCACCCACAGCCTAGTATCATCTCCTCTAATAACCTTAGCCACATTGTTACATGGTTATCCAAGTAGCCAAAATACTGGCATTGTGACACAGTGGAACTTTATAAGGGATTTATGACATTGAATTGTTTGGCAAAATAATATTTAATCATATGATAGATGATACATAAAATGCAGATTTTTTTGATGAACTAAATTAAATGCAATGGTATGTTAGTATTCTCTCCAAACGAGTATCCTCATCTATTACTCAGTACTGCCACTTTCTAGTGTAAGCGGGTGCTTATGGTGTAGCTGTTGAAAGTGTCGATCAAAATATGAGGCAAGACTGTGCACCTGTGTGATGTACAATATGTGGTTTAGCTCAATCTTAAAGTTGCTGGATAATAGTTAAAATTTCTGCTCGCACCTCCAAAATCCTTGTCCATCATTTGCCTTTTTTATCCTCATATTAATAACCGTTGTGCACAATACGTGCCCCTAAATGCTGCACTTGCATGCTATGCACTCTGCTAGTTTAGAGGACTGGCACCTTTTTCTTTCAATTTAAGCACTGTATAGGACTACACTGCAAAAGCAGTCATTATTTTTTGTTAACTTCTTTTTTAATTAAGCCACAAAATCAACTAATGAGGTGCAATTATTTATTGTGCCTCTAGTATAAATCCGCTTTCAAAATGTACATTGTTTTCTTGACATGACTGCAACAATCTACTTTATTCTGTCTTTTTGCAAGATACTGCAACTCTGCATTCTGCAAAATTCATGAAACAAAGGAAACTGCACCAGGAACATTTTAACGAGAAACACCTTCAGACTTGAAATATGAAAATTAGACTAAATTAGTTGTCAAGATGAATGAAGAATTTGGAGAACAAGAACAGCAATTATATAACAATCTCTTACTCACTTCCAGTGAGGCTGGATGATTAAATGAGAGAGTTTTATTTTATTTTGTAGAAGCAGGTGTAAATTTGAATAATACTTCACATTCTATTTATAATACTGTGTCTCTCAAACACCTATAGGCTAAGTGAGACGGAAAACTGTATGCAAGCCCCTCTAATAATAGCTACAGTTACTACTTTAACTATGAATAAGTACGGCATACAGTATGTGCTTTCTTTATGACGGATAATGCACATATAACATTCTGTATGACATCTTAAGCCTACACTTAGGCCTACAGTATGTCCCTGTTGAATACTAAGTGATATATTATTTATTGTGAAAGAATAACGATAACTTATGATGTTTTTGTACTTCTTTTGTGCTGCTCTCTAAAGTTTATCGCTCAGATAATTCTGGTTATTTTCAACTTGGGCCTTTTTTTATTAGTTAATGGCATCATTAGTTTCATGAAAAGCTTCTCCACAGGAGCCAAAGGACTTATATTAAATCCAAAATTCCTGTAAAACACACAACATTCACACAACAGTGGAATCACTGAAACTTCAGTTTGTTGCGGCATTAGTGTTAAATTAACTAGCAGATGGCATGAAGTTGCTTTATATCATGAGATCATTGTTCACGAGACAGGCTCTAAAATTACTGAATAACCGACTAACTAATTCTCCTAAGTTTTAAGAATAATGCTAATATTATTACCATGCTTAGTGTAACATGGGCTAAACTTAGCAAGGTTACATGCTAACAATGCTTAATGTTACTTTCTAAACTTTAACTACTTTACTACTTCTAACTATGAGCATGTTTAGATGCTAACATTAGCATTAAAACCAAGCTAACATGCGGAAATAACAAATGTTGCATGCTAAATGCTGTCTGCTGTAACTGTAGACATAGCCTACAGTATTGACTTGCTAGCGTTGTAGCATTCAGCTCAGTCTAAAGACACTTGAGGCTACAACTTATTTAAGTGGTCAGAATAAGCAAGGTTATGTAAAGGCTACTCACATAGCAACTGCAGTGAAAAGGAAAAAATGTAAGCAAGATGCTGATGCTAGCTTGGTTAGCATGCTTTTGTTGTTACAGCCTTATTCCTGTCAGTGTGTGACTGAGCCCTCATACACAGATGGATTTGATTACATTATTCATCACTGCTTTCTATTTAGGATTATCAGTCTAAGCCTTAGACTCTAAGGGCTCTAGTCATGTGCATGCTGGCTGTTTACATGGACATCAATGTAATGAATTATACCTGTGCACCGTTTGCAATGAAAACTAAATGCCAGCTATGAAAAAAGGTCTGTATGTAGATGAATGAAGCTGTATCAAGATGTCCTAAATGGCTGTATAAATTGTAGGTAAATTATAATTTAGGCCTATCTACAATTAAGAACTTTGACTTTCCCATCTACAATTTGTGCAGAATGCTACTGCTAAGCAGCTGTGCAGACGCAAGAAAAGACACAATACCTCCTTGCACTCGCTACCCGTCTGCTATAAAAACAAAAGCGTTTTAATTGTTATGACTTCTTCTAGCCTTTAGAACAGGGGTGAGGAACCTTTTTCCTATCAAGGGCCATTTTGTTTTTTACAACATCCCTCGAGGGCCGTACTAATTATTGAAATCATAACCTCTGCAATTTCTTTTAAGACACAGCCCCATTCATTTCACTTTTATTTTATGCTGTTCAAAAAAGCAACTTTTTTATCCATGTATCTTTCTGTTTTATCAGAAATCAACAATCCTTTATTTGTCCCACAACGGGGAAATGTATCTTGTCACAGCAAAAGAACATATGAAGTGAAAAGGCAGTAAACAATAATTTAATAGAATAAAAAATAATATATGTACCAAGTGGTTGATAGAAAATAAAGTGAGTATTGTACATGGCAGTGATAATTGCACAGCAGTGGTGGACTAGTCTGTTCTTGGTGTGGTGGTCTACCTCTCTAGCTTTCCATGTTTGTATGTTACGCTCTGCAGAGAGCTGCTTGTTGGGCCAAACTCCGCCAAAGAGCGTTAACTTTATCCAAAAGCACTCGTCCTTTCAGCTCGTGCAGTTCAGCATGTTTTGTGCAGTAATGACGCTCAAGATAATTTTTCATCAAGTACGTCCACACAAACTAGACACACTGGCCTTTTACTTCCACAAAGAAATAATCGTGCGACATTCCGCGTCCAGCTTTCTCTGTTTTACAATCGCCATGCTGCGTTCACTGATGTCAATGACAGTCTCGTTTAAAATTGAAGTTTTTGACATGACGTGACCACGTGATGACACGTTCCGCTCATGTTGTGTTCGGGGACCCTGACCTTGGCCAGGAAAAACAATCAGTCAGCCGTTTAAAATATTGCCGTCTAGTTTTTTTTGCTAGTGGATTTTTTTGCGTGCGTTTTACGAATTACCTCGAGGGCCGGATCAAATGGTCTCGCGGGCCGTATACGGCCCGGAGGCCGGAGGTTCCCCACCCCTGCTTTAGACCTTCCAACCAAGTTATGATCAAATCCCATGGTTTCTTCTGAAGTGCCTTTTCGGCTGAGACAGGAACAATTATTATTTTTGTTATATTAGACACATTTTTATATTCTTGCTTTACAATTTAGATTGATTTGGTCTCTTTCATTCAAGAGATTTATCTTTTTGATAATGTAAGTGCAGACAGTCAGTTTTGTATTGTAGCAAGTAATTAGTTGTCTTTTAAGAAAAAAATATTTACACCTGCGCTTTTCCTACTGGGACATGTCAAAATGAATGAACTTACTATAGCCAACAGTGTAGCTCACAACCCGCCAAAATGTTCGAGGTAAAGCCAAACATTACATTTTCAGTTGAAAAGTTGTCTGTCCGTATTTCATCAAACTTTTTAATTGTTTGATGCATTGCAGCTCATAGGACCAGGCAGGCTTAGGCTTTTCATCTTGTTTCCACTGATGTTTGTAAAGTTACAACCAAATCTTACAATGGTAAAAAGCTGACCTCACAAAACTTTGCATTGGTATGCCTCACCACACCAGTCAACTGTCACACATCAGACAGGCTTGGCCTCTGCGGAGACTGATTGTGTTGTCTCCTTGGTGTCTGACAGCGGAGAGCCCTGCGAACGGCGCCAGAGAAGCTGAGGAGTCGGACGTCCTCCTCAACCACAGCTGTGCAGCCCTCGCCAGGAACACGAGTCAACCGCTACATCGGGCGGCTCATCGAAGCTCGGCAGACCGAGTCTGAGACAACAGACCTCAGCTACATCACCCTGTTCTACAGGAACAGAGACAAGGAGCGCAGGGTGAGGACACACACACACACACTTACAATCTGCAGAGAACCCAGAAACTTGGATTTATATTTACAAAATGTAACAAATACATACTTTCCTCATCACACATAAGGTAACATGATGCTTCGTGACTGCATCCCCCCTCCCTCCCCTCCTATGCTCTCACATACACACCCTACACAGTCTCTAATTTCTAATTTCTCCCCTTGCTCCCTTTCACCCACGCCTGTTGTCTGTGTGTGTGTGTGTGTGTGTGTGTGTGTGTGTGTGTATGTGTGTGTGTGTGTGTGTGTGTGTGTGTGTGTGTGTGTGTGTGTGTGGAATCCACCCACCCTCTCAGGAGGGGGTGCAGATAATGATTTGGGAACGTCTGAGCGGCACACGTGATATCTTTCTCCTGTGCGTGCGTGGGTGGAGCCATAAAGGAGACACAGAACAGGGATGTGTATGTGTGTGTGTGTGTGTGTGTGTCTTTGTCTGTGTTTAATCTACACATTCAAACTGGTAACAGGAGAATTAATACCCTATACTCAGTGAAAAAAACCTAATTTTTAACTGAAGTCTCATTCTTGCCACCAGCAGAAACATATTAAGACTCAAATTAGGCTTTATTTACTCCCACACAACTACAGCAAAAAAAAATTTTTCAAGTTCAAGACACATCGTTGTTGTAGAAGTACAGATCTAACCACATATCAGATTACTAGATCTCAAATTTTTTGGAGCAAAGGTTACATTGTTTTCTATCCAGCTGAATAATGTAGATTCATTCATTGATATTTGCTCCACAAAGAGTTTATCTCATGCACAAATAAAGAATAACTTTGAGGACCTAATGTCATGTAGGCTCCAGCACAGCACATGCTTGGACCTGCTGATTTTATCATTTCACATTTTCTCTGCACATGGCCCCAGGAAAAATCAGTTGGTTGGACCATTGCCACGACTCGTTGGCCGTAAAATATCTTGGCAACCAATGGATTGAGTTAAGTATCTCCAGGTCTTGTTCAAAAGGTTGAGATGGAGCGTGAGAACAACCGGTGGAATTTACTCCCAGGCTGAGTCTTAAGAGGAAGCCTCATCTACGTTCCATATATCACCTGTGTTTCAGGAGCTTTGGGTACCAACCAGAAGAATAATATCATGGATGCAAGCAGGTGAAATGAACTTTCCTTGTGGTATGTCTAAACTCACCATGAGGGAGAGGGTAAGGTGCTCAGATAGGGAAGAGTGAGCTGCTGCTTCTACACAGCGGAAGGTGCCGTTACACAAGCTATTCTGGGCATGTCAAACTGTAATGACACCCAAAGCCAGAACAGTCTGAAGGGATTCTGTATCCCAACAAGCCTGACAACACCTAATCTGTCTTTCACACTAAACAAGCTTGCATAGTTTGTGCGAGGTTTAACATAAAATGAAATATATTCGTTGCACGATAAACACACCAGTTTTTTACTTGTTGCGGCTAGCAAACTAAATTAATATTTGTCAGTCCATTCGCTCTGGAAGTGATGATTTTCAGAATCAACTTGACGTTTCTTTGGCTTGGAGAGAGACATCTTGAAGCGTGTTGTTAGCTTGCCGAGCTAAAGTAAGGAAGTGACTTTCTCTGTGTCCCGCAAATCCAGCGTGAGCTTGACTGAGCCGATGGCACGTGCGGACAGAGTGCGGTTTTATTCGGACGCCGCTGCAGCTCGGAGTGGGATGGAAACACCTGCGTTTTTGCCGCATTTGGTGTGAATCAGGCTTTAGTTTTATTTATGCTATATGATAACAGCATTTTGATAATACTCTCAGCCGAGGGCACTTTCTGCCTCACCAAGTCCTCAGCCTGAACTCAATCAGTTAACTATCTGTTGGTATAGCAGGAAGTGTACAAAATTCTCGTAAACAATTTGACTAGTTCAGCACAGAAGGGTGTAGTCTCTTCCCATTGGTCCATGTTGGCGCGGAGAGCAGCGTTATGACGAGATGGTTTGTAGACCTCTAACGTTTTAAAGGAGAAACGTACCTGATGTGTTTTACATTCATAACTAATATAGTGCTCATTATACATGTTGTGCAGAAATACATTTTGTGCAAAAATACATATTGATTGAGGTGGACAAATACATGCGATAATCATCAAGTGTGAATTAATACAATCAGGAGTTATTTACTTCACACTACTTTCTACTTTTACTCCTACATTTTAGAAACCAGTATTGTACTTTTTACTTCATTAGATTTATTTGACATTAATTACTATTTACAGACTTAGATTAATATAAGTTATAAATCAACTAATAATGATGTATTATTATAGGTGAGGCTACCCAGCCGTATATAAAGTCAATAAAAATGGCTCCACCTTTACCACCTGCAACAATAATGATGCATTAATGCATCAATAATTATAACACAGTGATATATACATGTATATGTATATACATATATATATATATTTATACATATATATATATATTCATGTATAAATATATACATATATATAAACACATATATATGTATGTATATATATAATATATATATATATATATATATAGAATCGGAGGGATGAAACCCTCTGATTCTATATGTATATGTATTTATGTATATATATACATATTTATATATATATACATATATACGTATATATACACATGCCCGTGTATATATATATACATATATATATATATATATATATATATATATATATATATATATACACGTATATACATATATACGTATATATATATATATATAAATATATATATATATATAAATATATATATACATAAATATATGTATATATATATACATATAAATGTATATATACACATATATATATGTATATATATATTTATATATATATATATATATATATATGTTAGCGCTGCTCCTTGCTAGCTGTAAGCGCTGCTCCTAGCTAGCTGTTAGCGCTGCTCCTAGCTAGCTGATAGCGCTGCTCCTAGCTAGCTGTTGCTGCCTACCTGTCTCGTTTTCTCTTGCTGAATGACCAACGGCCTAAAACCGGCGGGTTATATAGCCTCATCTCGTCGCTCATTGGTCAGTTAAAATCGGCCGTTGCGTGTCGCTCATTGGACAGTTACAACTGAACACGATGGTCCATTGGTCAGTTACAGCTGAACACGTTCGCCCAAGCAAAGAAGCACGCCACCAATCGAACCCTGGAGACTCAACAGTTTTGTGTTTCCTCTTCGCCAATAAATGTATGAAATACTCATCTACACGATGTGATAAAGTGTCAAATCTATTCGAACTGATAGCAAAGGAGTTTCCCTTCATATAGATGTCAAATAAAGCATATTATTTTTCTGTATTTTGATTGGGAAGCCTTTAAACCTTCCCAACTACTGCTCTGTGAGGCACTGATCTGTGACTTTTCCCTGTAATATCGCTGCTAAATGCTTTAAAATACTTTATAATCCCACTAAAGCTAGTTTTTAAATGTATTCTCTAAAGGTGACTAAAGTTTGCTGGTAATTAAGCCCTATAAAACATTTCATATATATTTCAGACACTTATGAATCATTGTCTGAAGCACAGAGTAACTGTAAGCGCGTCACTTCCGGTATCTACTACATTTGTGTTGCCGGTAACGTACTCCAGCTGCTCAGTTCATTTCGTTATATTCTTGATCACATCGGCTAACTACCTGTCAGTTATCTAAACCTACATGTGTACTTCTTAAGCACTTACAACTCTCTCCTTATCCTTCTTCTCTTAGCGACTCTCGCTTAATCCTCAGTTGTTTACACTCCTTTCGGCTCTGCTAACGTTAGCTACTGTAGCTTGGCAGCTAGCGATGGCATCTCTCTCTTCCTTTTCTGCTCTGTTGGGCCAGAGAATTGGCTGACTTTCTGCGGAACTCCTGGTCTGATTAGCAGTGACGGCATCCATCCTACTTTGGATGGAGCGGATCTCATATCTACTAATATTACAAAGTTTATTAGTGGACCTAATCCATGACAACCCGGAGTTAAGACCAGAAGGCAGAGTTGCAGTCTTACACACTTCTCTGTGCTTCAATCCGGGCAGTCGCCCACTCAAATCCCCACAATGACTGTGTCTGCCCCACGACCACTGAATTAATTAATTAAATTAATCAAATCAATGTTAAACAGAGGGGGAGTTATACAAAAAAACCTAATACAAATTAACACCACCGCTGCTAAAGTGCAACTAAGTAGAACAATTAAATGTGGGCTCTTAAACATGGACTATTTAATTTTATTTATTTATTTTATTTAATATCATTTTATTTAATATCAGATAATAAGATTGATTTATCTTGTCCCACTGAAACTTGGCTGAGACATCAAGAAATATGTCAGTCTAGATGAATCCACTCCGCCTCGCCATAATAATACTCACGTTCCTCGAGGCACAGGCCGAGGAGGTGGAGTTGCAGACTCAAGCTTATTAATCAATCCTAAACCTAAAAGTATTGTTCTTACGCTTTCAAACCCAACATGGAAAACAATGAAGCCAATTTTATTTGTTATACTGTTCTTAATTTATATCTGAATTCTCAGAATGTAGTCCTTAAAACAGATAAAGTAATTAACGTAGGTGACTTTAATATTCATGTGGATATCAATCACGACAGCCTTAATAACGCGTTTATCTCATTAGATTCAATTGGGTTCAGTCAGAATGTACATAAGCCAACTCACTGTTTAAACCACACCCTGGACCTTGCAAAAAGTCCAGTGTTGAATTAACTCCCAGTTGATTTCAACACGTTTTCAGGGTACGTCCTCAAATTGGTGGGCAAGGCATGGTTCTTGACTTTTGACATTTTTATCTTCACGGTGTCTGGACATATTTTTACCATTCAAACTACATTCGAAACATCCATCCCTTGTCGTTCTTTTGAAATTTGACCTGCAAAGATATCCCTTAGCAATCACTTTCAATGTTTATATCAAGAGACACACATGCCCTGGGAACATAGGGATAATCCCCAAAAGGGAACAACCAAACTCTACATTGAAAATAATTGTTTTACACAATGTCACACTTTTGGTGTGAAAGCAAAATGAGGATTCCCCATGGAAAAGGATATTTGACCTGCTCCTAAATAGACCCAGATACACATCTGAAAGGATGGATGGATGAATGCTTCTCATGTTGAATTTTCCTCTCTGTTTTGTCCTTAGTATCACCAGGTGTACGACGACCATTTCATCAGTGCGGTGGTTCTTTCTCTGATTCTCGCGGCTCTGTTTGGCCTTATCTATTTGCTAATGATCCCACAGTACGTACACACACACACACACACACACACACACACACACACGCAAAAACTTCTACATTTGCAGTTTGTCTGTTTGTGTGGTGTAATTGGATTGATCTGGTAGTGAGACAATTAAAAAGGAAGGTGTCTTCACTGCAGTCAGTGGAAAAGTGGAAAAGCCCTTCTCACTCTGGTCCCTCCTCTCTCAGGGGGATGCTGGTGCTGCTGCTGCTGGTGCTGTGTGTGTGTTTCCACGTGGCCTGTGTCATGTACCTGCATCTCACCAGTGTTCAGGTAGGACTCCCACACCTCCTCCACACATGATAGCACTCTCTTCAACACAGCTGAGTCGCACAACAGAGCATCAGGTGCTCTGAACGGTAAGAGCTTCGATACCAGAAAAAAAAAAAAAAATCCTACATTGATGTCCAAAGATGCCATAGGAATAGACAGAGATGTACCCAACAGTCAGGAGTGGACATTGAAATGTGGCCAAAAAGTTGGTTACCCAGCACATAGATGAGTATTGTAGCTCCAACCAGGGAGATAACTTTACACTAGGGCTGCAAATAACATTCCTTTTTTATGTAGTAAGTAGACGTTTGAGTCCAGATAAGTGTTGCCATATTACACTGTATCCAAGATCGAGAACAAGCATGCTCAAATACTAAATACAATTTTTTGAACGTCTCGTTCACAAAACGTTCAGCTTGTATAGTTACTCTCACAGTACACAGTTTATACAATGTGTATGACTACACATTACTTCTCTTAAGCCTTCAGTAGACTGTGAGAAGTTCTGCCCGGTACTGCATCTTCCTGAAACTGTTTGTTTAATCTATTCTAAACAACAGCGTTACACCATTTTAACACCGTTAACTATAACTATAACTATTACTACAAAATTCTTGCACTCCAGGAAGTCCCAGCTGTGTTGGATCATAAACAGTGCTGTTTGCATATACTCATTTACTCAAATGTTCTGCTACTTTATACTTCTTGTCCAGTACATTTCAGAGGGAAATATTGTACTTTTATCTTGCTGTATTTATTGTAAAGCTTTAGTGGCTAGTGACTTTGCAAATTAAGATGATGAAAAATTATTAAATATAAAATATTTATATATAATCAATAAATTATGATGTATTCTAAAAAAAAACTACCCAGTGGTATGTAAAGCCGTAATAACATATTAGTACTCAAATAAACTCCACCTTTGCCAGCTGCAACATTAAAATGTAGTGATGAAGCCATTATTAAATCAATAATTATAATCCAGCCCTATAATATACATTGATCTGAAATTGGCTGTTAAATGAAGCAGAGTATTTCTACACTGTAGTATTGTTACGTTCACTTAAATAAAGGACCTCTGTACTTCTTCCCACACATACTTGCCAGTGGGGTTGGAGTGACCGCGCCGTCTTCTTCTTCTTCATACCCTCTATATGACACTGTGGTATCATGCTACATTGAACTGTCATCATATCCTTTAAGCGTCTCCTATAATGGGTCTGCACGTAATGAGCCACACCACAAAATGCACTCATTTCGTTTCCACTCATGACTAATGATGTGTCCAAATTAAATGCTATTGAGGTAGATAAACAGGTGCTTCATTTACTCACTTGTTCTATTTTCCAACCTCCCCCCGTCTTTCCTCTGGTTTTAGTGCCAACCGGGCTGCCTCACCATCCAGATCCGAACATTGCTGTGCGTCTTCCTCGTTCTGCTCACCTACTCTGTTACCCAGGCCTGTGTGGTAAGTGTCTAGTTTTATACGTCACATTTAATATTTTTTAAATATCTTTTAAGCATAATATCCTGCTAAATGAATTCAAAGGGTTTACAGTGACAACACAATAAAAGGGTTGAAACAAATGAAAATAAAGTTGAGTGTAAGTTTATTAATAATAACAGTGGTTTGACAGAAAAATCTTATGTCAAGTTAGATTTAACATTTTCTGTAGCTTTTAACTGCATCGCAGTTGTCAATATGTGCCTTCAGTAATATGATGTCAAACGGCATTCTCTGAGGAAGAACATGAGATTAAATTGATTACTTTTTTTGTCAGATAAAAATGTAACTTATTTTACTTGTATAGCGCTTTTCTGGAAACTCAAAGACGCTTGGCAGAGTAAGTTCAAACAAAAATAGATAAGTAAATGAACAAAAAGGAAGGAGAAGGAGAGTGGGTCAGTGTTTGAAGGCGGTGATGAACAGGTGAGTCTTAAGTGATGATTTGAATGTGGAGAGTGAGGGTCTCTGAGGGTTTGAGGTAGAGAGTTCCAGAGGGTGGGAGCAGCGATGGAGAAGGCTCTGTCTCCCCAGGATCTGAGCTTGGTCCGGATGGGGGGGGGGGGGGGGCAGGAGGTTAGCAGCAGCAGAGCGGAGGCTGCGGGTGGGAGTGTGTCTGTGGAGGAGGTCAGTCAGGTAGGAGGGGGCCAGGTTATGGAGGCTTTGTAGGTCATGAGGAGGATCTTGTACTGGATTCTCTGGGGGATGGGGAGCCAGTGGAGCTTGTAGAGGACGGGGGTGATGTGGTCGTGGGTCCGGGAGTGGATGAGTAGACGGGCAGCGGAGTTCCGAATGTATTGGAGTTTATTGATGGTTTTTGAGGGTGAACCATAGAGGAGGCTGTTACAATAGTCCAGATGGGAGGTGATGAAGGCGTGGAAGAGGGTTTCTGCAGCTGTGGAGGAGAGGGATGGACGGAGACAGGCGATGTTTTTGAGGTGAAAGAAGGCTGTCTTGGTGAGCTGTTTAGTGTGTTTGAATGAATGTAAAGACTGAATGAATTGCTTTTAAATGCTAAAACAACATTAAACAACAGTACATGATGCAGAACAAAGTATTTTTAGTGAGAAACAGTGTCATCATTTCATTTTCATTTCAAGTCTCCGCTGTGTTGAGTTGGCAGAGTCACAGCTGAGCAGATGGTGCCAGTCTCAGAAGAATGAAACATTTATTGTTCAAGAGTAAAATACTCATTAAAATATTTGAAATACAAATTGGTTGGTGTCAGCATCGGCCCAAGAACTCGGTGAGGCTTATGTGTGTGTGTCTGTCATCACTAGTCTGCCTTTCCAGCCTTGTTGTGTCCTCTGGCTCTTGCTAAATTTTCCAACCTGAAGATTTATCAATTTATAGTATTTTCCAATTGTAGTTTTCTTTGAATGTCGCAAAATCAAATCAAAAGTTTGGGGCTTAAGCCCAAGGTGACACATGTTGTATTTTGTTCTCTGTCCCTTCCTCCAGGTGGGATGTGTTCCTTGGGGGCGAGTTGGGACAAACTTCAACCTCTCAGAGGAGGACATCCCTGCCGACGCCAACAGCACAGCAGCGGACAGAGCTTGTACCAGTATGTCGTACGCCCTGCTGTCCTGCGTGGCCGGCACCCTCACTCTTGTCCCTTACCTCCGAGTCTCCTCGCTTCCCAAGATCCTCCTGCTCCTCCTCCTCTCTGTCACCTACACCGTCGTCATGGAGACCAGCGGCTATCGCCAAGCTGTGGGGTAAGACTTATGATATAAAAGAGTGTGTTTGTTAATACATGTTTGTGTTTGTAATTTTATATTTCTTCTCAGTTTTTTATTTGCCTATAAGGTAATTTAGAGAAGCAAACAACCCATTTTACTTGTGTGTTTGTCCTAAAGAGGGGGGTTTCTCCACACACGGGGGTATGATCCTGTGTTGGCTGCCTTGCTGTTTTCTGGAGCTTTGGCTCTGCATTCAAGACAGCTGGACCTGAAGCTGCGGCTCGACTATCTCTGGGCTACTCAGGTACGTCTGTTTGTCCATGTAGCACACCTGGTACTGCTCATTTATTCATACGGCTTTGTACGTTCACCTCCAGTGCTCTTGTGCACTGCAAGAAAATGTCTTATCAAGTAATGTTTGGTGCATCTCAAGGGGTTATTCCCAAAAAAGATTTTCCAACAATTTTCAACAATGTTTGTCTGTAAATGGGTCGTAAAGTAATATTTAGGGGGCAGCAGTAGCTCAGGTCATAGGACAGGTTGCCTGTTATTTGTAGGCTTTGATCCTCAGCTCCTCTTCAGATCAAATTGTCATTGAGCAAGACACTGAATCCCAAATTGTGTCTAGAGAAATATTTATATATATATATATATATATATATATATATATATATAATTTATTCATTTTTTAAGCCAATGCAGTAAGAATATTTCAACCTTTTTCCAATGCATTTAAACTTGTTTCAAGTATCCTTATTATTTATTCCACTCTAGCAAACTGTCTTAATCTTTCCTCTTGTTTACAATATTGTTGGCCAGTAGCTTTATTTTCTAATTTTTCTCAAACATGCATATTGGTATCAGCCTTAGAATCCATCGGTTAAGCTCTATTATTATTATTATTATTATTATTATTATTATTATTATTATTATTATTATTATTATTATTATTATTATTATTATTGTTATTGTTAGATGTTAAAGACAGTTGAAATCTTGACTATTCATCAAGTATTTCCCCTTTTTGTAGTTTCTTCTCTCTTTTTAATGTATCCATTTATTTTGGTTTTTGATTTATATATTCACCTAGCTCTATAATCATTATTAAAAGAAAAATAAACAAAATATAATTCGTCATATTTGAGGATTCAGTTTTAGGCAGAAATGGCTTTATATAATGCATAATTTAGTCAGTGTGTGTTGAATTGAGTGTTTCACAGTCTTGTGTGGATCAGGACAGTGTGTGTATTTCTATTTTAAGAATGACAGTGAATGTTTGTCTTTTTTGCAAATCATTATCTCCCTCTAGTGATAAGGGTTAGCAATTACATCTACCTCTGAGATTTGAGCTACACTAAAGGTTCATTGTATTTAGTCAATAGAGCCTCAGCCTCACTTTGGATTTACATCCGTATCACTCTGTAAGGACTCACCTCTCCTTCTCCACTTGTGGTAATTGCTGGTGGCGTCCAGGCGGAGGAGGAGAGATGCGACATGGAGAAGGTGAAGCTCGACAACAAGAGGATCCTGTTCAACCTGCTGCCGGCTCATGTGGCTCAGCACTTCCTCATGTCAAACCCCAGGAACATGGTGAGCATCCACAGACATGTCACAGCTCGTCCAACAAGGAGCATTAGTCTAAAGATAGTTAACGCCTCTGAATGTAACATACTAAACCCTATCAGAGATTACATGAACATTATACCGGGCCTGATATAGTTATTGAGCAAGTTCTCCAGGTTTCAGATTGTTTCAGTACTTGCGATAGCGGTTCCCCACAGTCCTGCTGAATAATATAATACAACTCCTGCTGCCTTTATGAAATACATTAAGCATTATCAATAACACATTTCTCATTTTGTTATTGTCACGCACACAGAGATACATTTGGTGAAATTACCCTCCTAGTGAAATGAGATGGAGCGAGTGTTTCTCCTCATATTTCCGTCAGCAGTGGAGCTAAAATAAAATGTGTTAGTCTGGATCACAGGGGTGATAAAGTTATGCACACAGTCATGAAATTCATGATAACAGTAGCTGAGATGGCAGTTACAGGGACAACCAATGCAGATCATTATTTTTAATTAGTCCCACCTTTTCAGTCTCATTACCGGTGGCTTCGCACATACTGCTGGTACTGCCACTGGTCTTAAAGCCAGCTTATACAGCCAGATCATACTGCCGCCAAAAACTACAGGCCTGTAGATGTTTAAAAACCGGCCACTTTTTCAACCAAATTTAGCCTCGCACAGTTTGACCCACGCATCCAGATGTCTTTTGACCTATAAATAATAAATATGTTAGTGATATTGCTTTTAGTTTATGAACTTAATTTCAAGCTGGTAATCAGACCTTTTAGATAATGCTGACAAAGTATAAGTGGATAGTTTGAACTTCAACCCATATTGCAAATATATATATGCCTTGCAAGTGTTTGAGTCTTCATGTGGGAAAATATCCCAGCTGTTTAGGACAATGGCACTGCTTGACCTGACCATGTGCTGCAGTGTTTGAGTGTGAGCTGACAGCACTGTGTGTCTGTATCCACTGATTGATGAACATCCTGCCCTGCCCTCTCCTCCCTTTCTCAGGAAGTGATGAAAACATACATCCTTTCAGGAAATTCATAGCCCCTCAAGAGTATATGCTTGGTTTATAAATACTAAGATTATATAGATAGATACATAGATTTTTCATGCCACATACTTATTATATGGACATTTTTGTAGGTGCAATGCTAGTATGCAAATGTTGTATGCAAAGGTTATGAGTATACATACGACATGGACGGAAACATTAAGTATGAGCTGATGGCCCATAAGCGGTGAAATGTGTGCCATACTTCCTGTAAGGCGACATTTTCAAAATATTGAAATGGAAGCGAACTTACATTCTACTTCAAAAGATAAAATATACGTTATTTTTGTACAAATCCTCCATCACACATGTTATATATCGACAGGACAGTGTTGCATACCCCTTCCATACCATTTCATTCAATATGTTCCATATCTCCTATTTTATTGTATATATTCTAAAATCTACTTTTAGCTTTGCAAAATACAGTAGGTGTACTTTTTATATTTATTTTGCATATTTTGTTCAAATAGAAGAGAACTTCAGCTTTGTTGTTGCCGGTCAGAATTGGCCTGTTAGCATATTAGAAAGAAAACTATTTCCAGCATAATGAGCTCAAGAACTACAAGAACATTGATCAAATGGGGGTCTTTGACTGACATGCAAAATGACCACCTGCAGACTTAAGGAACACAATTTAATATTGCACTTTAATAAAATTTTGGTGGTTGTTTGGGAGTAGTCAAAATTGGTGCAGCAGAGGCTCCCATTATGCACATCGACAGTTTGTTTTCATCACACTTTCTCTGATTGGTAAATATCCATGTCTTTCAACTCAATGTCCCAGTTTGTAACTTAGATCTTCTGTTAAAAATGCAAAATCTTTAATCCCGAGCTGAAATAACCCGGATGACATCGCAATGACATCAGCTGGAGTTATTTGACAAAGCTCCTGCAGAGCCACAGGAGACGTTATATTTAGAATCTTTCTGAGATGAATAACTGCTTCAAACATTAGAAGCATTCTTTCATCTTTTTATTTCATCAACAAAGCCCTGAAGAGATTGAAACCAACACGTGTCTCCTGTGTAGCCACATATAGCTTATGTCCATTATAACGGATACACTAATACATTTTTATTTTCGTTAACATTATTGAATAGGGAGTTCGGCCTTGGTGGAGGTCTGCGCTCTCCAAGTGCCCTTTTAGTTTGTAATAGTTAAAAACAGTGGATCTCTATGGCACCGAGGCATAAGGCCACACAGACAGTACTGGTTAGTAGCTTACATTCATTGTTGGTTATGGTCTTGTTATGGGATTCTCCAATAATAACAAAAAGATAAAGTTACAGCGGCCTTATTCCATAACAATCAGCGGGCTACGCATCAGACGGTGCAGGGATCATCTGAGGCTGAGACTAGTATACACTGGGGGCAGGAAGTCAGGAAGTATGTTTCCGGCACATTGGTGACCCCTCGCAGCTACAGTGTATAGAAAGGCTTCCTCTCTTTCCTCTGGGCTAAAGTTCACCCATAAACTGTATTCATAACACATGCTGACAGGAATTCAAAATTGCACTACTCCAACATAATGTTTGAAAATGAGTTTTGGTTGCATTGGGAACTACAGTAGCCACATGTAAGCATACTGGTTTTTCTTTGCTCTTTATACACATATGTGTTGCTGACCTCAGTGCCTAAAATGGAACCAGTTCTCTTTGGTTGTTTTATATTTTTATTGTATATCTCTGAATAACTTGGCTTCTGATTGCTGATACAACTACAATTTTGCTGTCAAAGACAACATGACAGTGAAGCTCTCTTGAATCTGACCCATTAGCTGCAATGCATTTGGCTTTTATGTTCTATAACATTTATAACATCTGTACATTCCATGGGAAATCTATTTCTGTATCAAAATGCATGTGAATTCCCGTGGAGAATGCATTATGTGCAAGTAATTACTTAAAAATATAGTACATCACAGTTGGAACTTGGATGTATAATAGATGGCGAAAGACTACATATATTTGTTGTATGTATCCAATGTACAAGTATAATATAAGTATAATTTTGTAACCAAAACTAAATGAAAATGCATCATTAATTGACCTAAAAAGAAATCACAATAGGAAACACTGCGTCTAAAGGCAAGGCCATATTGTTTGGATCTTGTTTCCATCAGTGAAAGTAAATTAAATGTCATTTGGAGGTGTTCAGCAGGAGGTAATGGTGTCATGTACAGTTAAAGAACGTGAAAGTAGTTCAAATGAAAACTGCTCACAGTGAGCTCTGTGGATTAACAGGAACACTGAGACACATATCTCAGAGATTGAGACAATAAAACCAAAACTGAAACAGACCCTTAAATGCCTTTGACTTAACTTGCCTCCCATCCAGGACCTGTACTACCAGTCCTACGCTCAGGTTGGAGTGTTGTTCGCCTCCATCGCCAACTTCAACGATTTCTACATCGAGCTGGACGGGAACAACATGGGCGTCGAGTGTCTCAGGCTGCTCAATGAGATCATCGCTGACTTTGATGAGGTGAATAAATTCTTTGATGCATCGTAAATCTGCCGTTTTTATGTATATTTTTTCCTGCAGTTTCCATGTCTGCCTGCTCTGCCTTTGGAGAAATTGGGGGGAAGCTCTGGCGCAATATGACCCCCATAACATTTTCAAAGATGACATTGTGGCTATGACTGAGGGTTTAGAAAATACTGTGTTTATTGATGCAGTATACAGTAATAAGCAATGGTTGCGGTTGGGAAAGTTCTTCAAAATAAGGAATTACTTGCAGATGACTTTTGGCCTGCTTGAATCTATAATCTGCATCATAAAGCATTAATTTACTCAAACACAATAAAATTGTCCATTTTGCCAAGACAACCTATAATATATATAAACTAAAAACTAACAATTTACTCCAATTTGATTTTAAATTCATAATAGTGGTAATGCTTTCCTCCTGTTTGTATCCACTTTTCCCCCCTTCCAGCTGATGGACAAGGAGTGCTACAGGGAAATCGAGAAAATCAAGACTATTGGCAGTACATACATGGCTGCAGTAGGGCTGGTTCCTACAACTGCCTCCAAGGTACACATGCAGAAGCTATATTTAGATCCTGTATGACTTTTTGTGTTTGTTTTCAGGGTATTAGCGCATTTCAAAACTGTTCCAAATGCACGTAGCAGCTTTGAAAGGCCTAGTATTTGCAGGTAGCTATTTTCTGAGTGTTGATATTTAGAACGCTGCCACATTTCACTCCATAAATCCTCTGTGAGGGATTACCGGCCTCTGTGGCTTCAGCATATTTTGCATTCTTTAAATCCTGCAAAGCTGACAAAGTCCTTTCTGCAACTTTTGCAAAACTTAACAGTCAACCACAAAGGTGGTTTGACTTTGGAGAAAACCCTGGTGCGTACTTTTGTGGCTGTTGTAGATGATAATGTGTATAACCACATCAGGTAAACACAACTGGAGGTTAAATAACTTCCTAACTTGGATGTAAGCATGCTTGTTTGTGCATAAATCTGTGTTTTCCTGATAGTTGTGTGTTTTTTTTATTTACAGGCAAAGAAGTCCATCACCTCACATTTATGCACAGTGTCAGATTTTGCCATCGATATGTTTGATGTCCTGGATGCCATCAACTACCAGTCTTACAATGACTTTGTCTTGAGAGTGGGTGAGTGAAAAGACACACACATGTGCGCGCGCACACATACACACACACACACACACACACACACACACACTGCTGTACATAAACATTGGCGTTGGAGCTAGTGACCTGTTGCACTGGACACCACTGATGCTCAGTGCCAGTAAGTTTGGAAGGAAATGCATCACAGAAAGTGCGTTCCCTCCAGGAAGCTCGTCACAGCGAGACCTGAAGTTCTGGGTTCCATTGTGTTGGGTATCCTGTGGGGAGCCTGCAACAGGAGCCCTTGTTTAATCCCAGCGTAGCCTGGTGTACACAGTGCCATCCTGTCTGCAGACTGTGGGGCTCCATGTGTAAAAACTGTAAGTTTGTGTGCTTGGCTGAACCCCCTTTGCAGAAACACAACTTTTGGTCCAGAAAGTGAAGGCCTGGGTTCACTTGGTCTGCATGTGCCACGTTGCTGCCCAACCTCTAAAACCTGCACAACTGTGGCTGTAAAGTTGAAGCAATACCATTGATTTTGCAGGGACATCAGCGGTGTAATTAATAGTTTTAATTCAGTTCAATTCTATTTATTTTGTAAATGTTATTAATACTAAAAACAGGGATAGAATACCAGCAGGTGCCATGGAGGTACGAAAGGGCGGATCAATACCTATATTCTCAGTACTACTGTTTTGAGTATTGATACTAGCATCGATAGTAATGATACCAAAAAGAAAAAGTAATCCGTCTCACACTGGATCACTTTCGAGTTGAGCAGCGATCACCTTGTCAGATAATTTACACACAATACAGATGTTTGTAATTTAGCATTCAAAAGCCTGATCTCCTAAAAATACGCTTTCATACAACGTAGCTGTAGGTCTGAGTTGGGAGGAGGTCGGGATAGATGGGTGGGTCAAACAAACATGGGGCTTTCACAGAGGAGACTGGAGTTTGTGTGGACTTGAACCCAAAGTCCACACGAAAAGCATTCACTTTTTGTATCTTATAAAACTTCACAAATGTAACAAACATACTTATTTTAGTTATATACACAAGTAAAAGTCATCTTAAACCTGTGTGTTCATTAAAAGACCTCGTTTTGTTCATTATATGTCCAGGTATCAATGTGGGACCAGTGGTGGCAGGAGTGATCGGAGCCAGGAGACCCCAGTATGACATCTGGGGAAACACAGTGAACGTAGCCAGCAGGATGGACAGCACTGGAGTACAAGGAAAGATACAGGTACACTGCAGTCTTCTTCATTTCCTTTAATGTATGTAACAGAAAAACATCCAAACAGAAACACCAACAATTTGGTTGAGGGAGACATCAGTTTAGTTTTAGCTTAATTTAACTGGACTGTTTCTTGGCAAAGAGCCTCTGGGCGCAGTGGCTGTGTGTAACTTTCTGAAGTCTTGTTATTATAGTGAAGTTCCCATGTTTGGTACACCCGTGCCTGCAAAGAGATCCAAAACTTCTCACACCATATTTGGCAACCCATGCTAAGGTCTGAGACACCGTAAAGAAGTGCTGGGTAAACTGTTGTTCTTTTAAGAAATAGTCCCAACACCTAACTGTGAAACCACAAATGTATAGTGTATGTACAGGTTAAAAAAACTAAATAGATTGGACAGAGCCAGGATAGCTGTTAGTCTTTATGCTAAGCTAACGTTTCACTGCTCTAACTTTAAATTTAGTATGAAGACACGAGTGGTAGAAATCTTATTATCTAACTCGCAGAAAGAAAGGTTTTTGATAACCGGCTTATATCGTTTAGAATAACCTCTGACGATGTCAAATCCAATGCAGCATATTTGAGAGTTTTTTGGTCTCCCAATGTGAAGAACGGACATCATGAGAAACGCTGAGAAACCTCATCCTTCCATGTTTCCTCTCCAGGTGACAGAAGACGTTCATCGTCTCATCACGGACAACTACAACTTTGTCTGCCGGGGCCAGGTCAGCGTGAAGGGCAAAGGTCAGATGCTCACATACTTCCTGGAAGGGCGCAGGCATGGCAGCAGGCCGTCGCAAATCCAGCAGCAGCCCGGCAATGCCGAACGCCGGTCCGGCGCGTTCACCCAAGGCAGCGTGTGCACCAAGCTGAGCCCCGCCCCCACCGTGACAACCTACGCTACCACCAGGACCCCGAGCCCGAGCATGGCCAAACCAACCACCTCCACCAGCATCACCAGGTACCTGCCCTCTGTCCCCACAGCAACGATGTGACGGATGCTGTCTCCATGGCGATCGTGGTAAACAAGAAAATGAGAGTGGAGGTGGGGAAAGCACAACGAGATAGCAGAGAGAGTTCATTAAAGAGGGAAGAGTCAAGCCGACCTCCATTCTACTGCATGTGGGGGGCAGCTGAAACACTGATCGTCCAATGGGAGGCCTGGACTGCGTTTCGGACTGGATTCTGAGGCAGCCTCGATCAGACTCTCTCTCCACACTCCAGCCCTGTTTGTTGTTTCACACCGCGGGGTGTCCTAAACAGGATGCAGGAAGCTTTTAGGCACGTTTCTTCTGTAACCAATGCAAGGTCAAGGTCTCCACGATTTCAGAGTCGACTCCCAAAACTGTTTCCACAACTACAACAATAAAATACTAAATACTCATCAAAATAAGAACAATTGCACAATTGATAGTGTAGCACGCAAGCCTCTCGCAACAACAAGCACATGCGGAAATTCCTTTAACAACTTTAGCTGACCCTTTTCTCTCAGTATCAAACCAAATCAGTGCTGTTGCCTTCGCGGCCACTCCTCACGATGAGTTTCTTGCCATCTTTTCATTGCCTTTTAGATTGATTTATGAATTAATTACAGGGGCGTTGTTGTCCAAGAGATATATGTTTTAAAGTGGATGAAGCCAAATGTATAATTGTAAATGGCAGTTAACGGTATAAACTTGCCAAAATACGACAGGGCCTTGCCTTCAATCATTTCCTGGACGTTTGTGCCCCTTCATTTTAACCCTCCAACGGCACATGAGGTAAACTCTTGATTCCCTGAGCTGCGTCGCTCAGTGTCTTTAAGTGCATGATGCCACCGCTGCACTTCAGTCATGTTTGCTGTCTGTTTCCCTGTGATGCTTGACTTCCAGATTCTTCCTCGTCAAAGTGTAGCAATAAAAGTGGTTTGTCTCCTATCTCAGCCCCTTGCATGTAGCCAGCTGGATCCTATTTTGACCTAATAGTGTATGTAGCCGATAGAGTGTGAATAGCTAGCCACACCAGTGTGTATCTCCGTGAAGTTGAAGCATGACTTAGAAAAAACTTTTTTTCTGTATTGTGCGAGTGTGATTCCTTCCTCGTGGAATTCTATTTAAAAAAAAAGAAAACCTTTTTTTCTGTGTGCTTGTTTATTAAGAAATATTTTATATTGTTAAGATATTCTGTTCTACAATTTTTTTATGAACTAAAAGCTGCTTTCGGTCGAGTTTATGAGGAGACACCCAAACCTCCGTGTCTGGCTTCGTCATACAAATCCAGATGATTTATTTTATGGTATAGCATGCTACTCACAGTACGGCTTACCACAGCCATTAACTCTCCTCTAATCTGTCCTAGCATGCACTGCCTGCAAGCCTGTGGCTCTTACATGCATGCTTTGATGAAACATTCATACAGGCCGAGCAGCGGACACACAGTGACTCTGTTTTAATGTAGTCCTCATGCATGTGCTAAAGGTAGCGGTCCTCTTGAATGTAAGGTGCTTTTTTGACCCGTGTCTTCTTCATGAGCTTGGTGTGCGAAACCTTTTTCGAGGACATTTTCAGGACGGTTTGACATCAGGCCGGGGGCCCCTCCTCCTCCTCCCCGCTCCAGCTGTAGTCAACAGGTAGCTGGTTTTCAAATGTGCCAACCTATTTTCATAAACATATCAAACTTTTTTGGTGTTGAGCTAAAGCACAGCTGAATGTGTGGCTATGGTTATTGTGGATTTCCTTCTGTTGAATGCTGTATTTTTACAGTTTGAGCTGTTTCTTGAACAGTTTTGTAACTCGATGATCAAATGATGGCAAGTGTTGATTTTTGGAGAGATTTATTTGGACACCGTCACCTGAACTGAAATGATGTTGTTGTACTTCTTATCATATTTAAAATAGATGTAAAGTCTATATAGTAGCTTGAATGCTTATTTTGAGTTTCTAAGAGATTACAAATGAGGATTTTTATACACTTGCTTTAAACAGTTGATGGAAAGGAGTTGTGTACAATATTTTTCCTGTAAATTGGATATTTTCATACTGTATGATACGGGTTTCAATTGTTATATGTAGGTATTACTTGCTATTATTGTACATTGTAGAGTCTTTTTCAGAGATATATTATGAATGATCCGATATTTGTCAAGTTATTTTGTTGAAGATGTATTTATTGAGAAGTTTTATGTGAATGTACATTTTGTTAAAGACGATATTTTATACTAAGTGTTTGCACTGCGATGATATTGACGTATTATGATTAGAAAAATAAAGCCAGCGGGGACGTGTCTCCTGGAGTAAAAGCACCCTTTCTGTTCCCGGGCTCGTTTTCACTAAAACACTTTTCTCCTTTCTGCCTCTCCTTTGGCTTTTCAACCCACACACACACACACACACACACACACACACACACACACACACACACACACACACACACCTCGGTTATATAGTAGTATAGTTATGTAATGGTAGAAAAACAGAGGAGCTGATGTTAGAAGTTTGGAGCAACATCGGGGTCAATGTCAGCCTGTTGTTTAGAAGGAGCCTCATGCTGATATTATGATCCCGTCTGCTGCCAGGAAAACATGACAAATTGTGTGTGTGTGTGTGTGTGTGTGTGTGTGTGTGTGTGTGTGTGTGTAGAGCAGATACTGTACGTTATGTGCAGATAACAGACCTCCCTTTTCTGGTATTCAGTGCTTGTAAAGTTCATTCAGGGAAGAATGTTGAAAAGATGAGTTCAATGTCAGACAGGTGTCCGGCTGCAGAAACACATGTACATGAGATTAGGGCTGTAACTAGGTTTTAATTATTATTATTCATTAAGCTTCAATTAATCATTTAGTAAATAGCCTTTATGTATTTAGCACTTTTCAGAGCGAAAACAAAAACAAAAATTTAAACAAAAAATGAGAAATCTGTAAAATGAGAAATCTGTACAAATTTAAAATAAATAAATTAAATAAAACGTCATAACTTCCCAGAGGCCCAAAGTGATTTAATCAAGTATAAAAACAAACAGCTGTTTGACATTTCGTTAATTGACAAAAGACATTATTAAAAATATTTCTCACACATGTTGCCGACACAGTATCTTTAGTATCATTTTGTGGTCTCCACTAGACTTGAAATTAAAGTTTTAAAAGTTTAAACAAAGGTTGACAGTCCAACAGTCAGGTAGAGTTTATGACTCACTGTTACACCAGTAAGAGATTTCCTATGTCAACTTGCCTTGTTCTTAGAAGACAGTTTGACATGTACAGTAATAACAGATAAGACACAGGTGCAATAAATGACATTAATCGTGGTTGCAGTTGGCTCACTGGCTCATTGGGACAATATATCATTCATGTAATTAATCACACCTAATTGATGTCACCTGTCACATCACTGCTAGTGTCTGAGTGCAGGAGTGTGTGAGTGGGACGTCAGTGTGAACAGAGACATTTTTGTGAACAATATTTAGTTTTAAAATGTCTGTTGTTTGCCAATAGTTTTACAGTCATTGCTGTTTTAACATTTCGTAATGTGGGTTATTCCCCTAACAAAGTCTGCAGAGCAACAATTGCTCAAAACGTCAACCAAAGAAACAGAAGAAGATGCCTTATACGTCATATCCACACCAACAATGGCATAGTTTTATACTTGCTCACTCATTTCACTTAGTACCTCACACTGTTGGCTAGGAGCTGTATTGCAACCAAACTAATGTAAAAGTCAAGCGGCAACCAACCCCCGGGCCTGAATAGTGAAGCCAATACGGAAGTGCCTTAAACTTGTATTCTCTCTAATATCCAGCAGGGGGGCGACTCCCCTTGCCCCCAGGAAGGGCATGGGGCATTGAAGCGATTTTGAGGAAGTGGCCAAATCTTAGAATTACCAGCTCTGTCACATTGATGCAATTGGGCCAAAAAATACTTTATCCCATAGACTTAAATTGGGAAAGAAACGTATGTTAATTAGACATCTCTTCCCAGTACAAACACTCAAATAGCTTGTATTTAAATCATTAGGACCCTGTGCAAAAACCAACATGGCAGCGGCCAAAATGCCAAACTTGAAGCTTCACAAACCAATAGGTGGCATCAAAGTGACTACGTCAACTTCTTATATACAAGCCTACACATGTAGACTGAGTTTTATTTCCTCCTGAATCCCAGAGTTTGTATTTTTAACATTTCAACATTAACAAACTTTATTAAAATAGTGTGGTTAAGCTGTGTATGACATGACACATCAATCAACATCAGTTAAATCAGAACTGGAGAGTATTTGAGTAACAAATCAGTCATCATTCAAGTACAGCTCTTTTATCCTTAGATAGCACAGCAACACAGTAATACATCCCAGACCAGAGCTAGACAACCCTGAGCCAGTAGACCAGGACAAGCCTGTCTATATCTGTTTTTATATCTATTTTTATATGGGCAAGTACACATACAAAACACAATGATACAATAAAATGACCATAAAACATAGATCATTAAAGACTACGTGGCTGATCCATCTTTAAAAATGAGAAGAAACGTCCATTGTCATGTAAGTACCTTCCAAAACTACTTGGTTAACAGGAACTAACAAAGACTGTCAATAGGAAATAGGAATGCAAACTGAACTCTCTGGTGCAGAACAAGCAATTATTTTATTTTTCTCATGGGGACAGTCCTTCTTGTATACACTGCAGGACTCCGGAGTATGAGAACTGTGTCAGGACCTCAGTGGGCTGTACATGTTTCTGTCTCTTTCTTCACCCCCCAACGGAGGAATCTAACAAACAAACGGGCGGTTTTAAAAGGGAAAAGAAAGCAAAACAAACGTGGGGCCTTATCATTGTGCCTGTTTGTGTGTTGAGCTGAGTGCGAAGTCCTGTCGCAGGAAGAACCGACTTCCAAACATTCATCAGTGATGTGAAAATGTGTGTGTGTGTGTGTGTGTGTGTGTGTGTGTGTGTGTGTGTGTGTGTGTGTGTGTGTGTTTGTGTGTGTGTGTGTGTGTGTCTGTGTGTGTGTGTGTGTGTGTGTGTGTGTTTGTGTGTGTGTGTGTGTGTGTGTCTGTGTGTGTGTCTGCTACTGGTGTGTATAGTAAAGCAGTTGGAAGTGCTGTGGCATGCAGAGCATCCTGAGTGACAGGTTGTCATGGCAACACATGCCCTGACACGAAACCATCAAGGTTGTGTTTTTCAACAATTAAATTATAAACCAGTCGACCGCCCTCCTTCTTCTTCTTCTGAAAGCTTTGTGGTTCATACTGATTGTGTGCAATCACTTCAGAGGATGTCAATACATGTACAGCCAAAGTGTGTTTGTGTGTGTGTGTGTGTGTGTGTGTGTGTGTGTGTGTGTGTGTGTGTGTGTGTTTACCACCTGCTGGACTTTCCGATATAATCAATCATGCCCGGCTTGGCTCAGGAGTGCCAACGTAAACACTCACACACTCTTAAGATAAGCGAGCGGAAATGAGCCTTTTCATGCCTCGTTTACAGCTGTGTTGCAGCAGATCAGCCGTCTATCAGCACCCTGAGTCAAGAGCTGCCGAGGGGAGTTTGGGGTAGTGACGCAGCTGACTGACCGGGGGGTTAATGATAGTTTTACTGCCCCCGCGCCTCCCTTGCACTGCTCACCCAATGACCCTGTGTGCCATAACATCCCTTACTGTAAACCCTAGTGGAATTTGGACACTGGAGCGTGGGAGGAAAAACGCAACCCCACTGCTTAAATGTGTGTGTGTACATAACTTTGTATATGTTCATTTTTCATTTGCATGCCTGTTTGTATATCTCTGTTTGTACCCATGTTTAAGTGGGTGCATTTTTTGTGTGTGAGTGAGGCCAAACAGGTGGTGAACTTTCAGCTCAACGTCTGTTACGCCCCGGCTCGGCGAGGGAAAAGGGAGTAACATATGACCAGATATTGATGGTAAAATAAGATATATTTATTAAATATGGTGGACAATTTGACAAACAATTGCTTTTAATGACACCACAAAGAACAAAAGGAAGGCTCTTAACATAAGAGCAAATTAGGCATCAAAGCCAAACTAACAAAACAAACTCGGGGTGAAAACTTTATAACAAAAGAACACATAAAACAGCGCCGGGGCACCCTAACGTGCCTAACAGAAAACGCTGCAAACTTCTCAACAACTAACGAGCCAAAGGTAAACCTAGTTCCAACACCTAGGATACAGAACACAGAATTTCAACCGACAATATACGATACTCTAGCAGCAGCCCCGACTGTCGAGCTGTCTAGGCACTTGTAGTCACCGAAACATGTATTTCGTCTGCAGCATGTACCTGAGAACAAAGAGGACTCTCTCAGAGTAAAAATAAAGATGCCCTGGTCTCCTGAATCTGTGGTTCCCAAACTGCAGGTCAAGGCATTTCTGCCACTCAAAAGTATGATTAGCTATTTGATGACTTTGTAAAATATAGCAGTTACATTTGTCATTCAATTGAGGCAGTCGAGGTACATTGAATGAACGTTGTTGACAAAGTGACAGCCCTAGTTTTTGAGCAAGCAGCTGAACCCGAATAAACTTTCAATAAGTCAAAAGCATCCGCCAAATTAATAGGATTTAAAGTTATAAGCCATTCATAAAAATAGGTCTTGGGTTGCCAGGTTGGCTTGTGTTTATCCTCCTCCAGTAGCCTATGACACTTGCTTTGCTAGCTCTTTAATTTAATGAATCAAATTTGACCATCTGTAAATCCATCACTACATTTTAGTGTAACATCCTTTCAAAGTTTGTAGTAACTAGTTTGCTAGTTTCAAACTAATGATTTACTACTAGTACACACCTTCAACACTAGAGGGTGTGTTCGTAAATAGTATTAGAGTATTACTCTTGCACAAACTGGAGTTATTGAAATATAGCGTTTGGTAATTCAGAGCACCACACTCTTGGGGATGTGGAAGGAATGTATGTGGCTGTCTAGCAAAATGAACATCTAATTCAAGTTTCTGTGTTTGAACCACCTATGAACCCATGATAGTCTAAACGTTTAAGTGGCTTGGTTGCTATACTTTTTAATAAAAGGTTTAGCTAGCTAAGATAACAATTACATTCTCTAAACTCAAGCTAACATCAGCTAGTATATTGTTACAGTCTATATCATGTCTTATCATAATCATCTCTCACACGGTCACCCTCACTGTTGTCAAGCTCACAAGAGGCACTATGTTATTCGATAGGAACGTTTTTCTTTCAACCATTGTAACTACCTGTTTGTTCATTCATACAGAAATAGGATGATCTATTTCTTCAAAAAACAGCACTCTCTTTTTAGTGTAGAGTCAGATTGGATTTACAAACGCACCCTTAGTAATGTCTTAGCTAGTTAGACTTAGCATTCAACAAAGTAAACAGGAAATCAATGTAGCATCTTGAATATCTCTGCTAAAATGATCCGTTTTAGGGAAACACACCACATTACACTCAACTGTATTTCAAATATTTGCTTTTTTGTAAGATCTTGTCTGTAAGCCAAAAATGCAGAGAACCAGTATTCTCGATTATGTAACACAAGCAGCAGGTTCATACGTAGGCTAAAGACTATTTGCTCCACTTTGTCCACACTGTCAGGCGCAGAGCATAGTTTAGGGTTAAAGCACATAATTCATGCTCAAGGATTGCATTTTAAATTTGATCCAATCCATATGCAAGGATTAGGCGCTCAAATGCTTTCAGCGTACTGCGCCAAAAGTGTTCTTCCAAGAACTTCTGTGTCACAACAGTTTCTACAAAAGTGAGAAACAAGATGTCTCCTAAAGCTCTCCAACAAATGCCCAAATGACAAACTGTTCATTTCTGATTAGCAAAAAAAAAACATCCTCCCACAAGATTGTTTCTCCCCAAGGATTTCCCCAGTGCAAGAGTGTTATTCTCCGTCTTGTACGTCAGCACAGATACACACAGGGTCAATGAACTTCATGTTTTGCAAAAACAGCAGTGACCCTTACTAACCTTCTGCAACAGCTCCTGCACTTTTTGGTCTCTTCTGAAAGTCCACGCAGATGGAATGTGACGTGCTGAGAGAAAGCACCTTGAAACATGCAGAAAATGTCATAATAACCTCTGCGACACAGCGGATCACGGTGACCTGAGGTACAGCGAATAAACCCTGTGAAAAACAGACCTTGAGAACAATACTTTAAGCCATAGGTCTTCAACAGGTACTGCAGGGGGGGTCGCAAAATTGTTTGTAGCTAAAGCAATTAAAAAAAAATTCTAAATTAAAGTTTTCTTTTTTTACAATTTTTTTGTCATTCACATTCCCTCCTCCGCTGTACTTCGCGAAGGGCGGCGACTCACACCTACAGTCAGAGTGAGTGGAGGAAAGGAGAGGAGTGAAGTAAAAGAAATTTCTGCCACGCAAGCATTATTTGTCCTGGTTTTGAGATATGTGCTTCCATCCCAATACAAATAAAGCAAATGCACTTTCAGATGCACTGCATAAACTGCAGAATGCCTTTAATATTTTGCAGTCTCGGCTCAAGCTTGTGTTGAATGCACACAAAACAAAGGTGTGATTTTCTAATGCAAGAATTTCTTCTTTCTTTTTTTATACTAGCAAAATAATACACATAAGAGACAGTATGATGACATGAGATTAAAACTTTACCAAAAAAATACACAAAAATCAAACATAAGAAAATAATAAAATAATGAAAATGACCCAACAAGAGTTTTAAATAACTAGGTTGACATTCCGATACACCCAAAACCCAAGACACACACATGTTCCACACAATCCCACTCTTCACGAGGGCTGATTTGTCTCCCCTTGTGTTGTTCTACTTTGCAATGGTTTGTGGCAATTATGTTTCAAAAAGAAATTGGCTTAAACTTAAATTATGATTACTTCTTTATTGAGCTTTAGATATAAATATTTATATCTAAACAATACACTCCTCCTGCATCTACTGTCATTCCATGATGCACAATTATCTGGCCCTCTTGGGGACAATAAAGTTGAAAGTGAAGTGAAGTGGAGCCAAACAGAGTCCATCCAGTTAACATTACAGAGAGTGACAACTGAAGCCCTTCCTCGCTGTATATGATTTTTCAATCTTTATTTACTACAGAAAATCCTTTGATGTGGATGTTCTGGACAGACTATTCTATTGTAAACGAGGAAAGGATCTTCAGACACACATTTGATGGGAGAAAAGGGGAGGAGGAGGGAGATGGAAGTAACAGAGAGTATGGATAGAAAACTTAATTTTCCTGCATGGGGACATAATAATGGTAAACCCGACCAACACAGCTCCCCTGAACTATTCATGAGATTGTTTCCAGTTAACTTTGCCAAGTGCAATCCTCTGGCTCAGACTTCCTCTTACTTCTCATTAGAGCCACAACGAGAGAGAGAAACATTGCAGCTAAACACAGATCCACTCACACACACAGAGAGAGAGAGCGAGAGAGAGAGAGAGAGAGCGAGAGAGAGAGAGAGAGAGAGGAGAGAGAGAGAGAGAGAGAGAGAGAGAGAGAGAGAGAGAGAGAGAGAGAGAGGAGAGAGAGAGAGAGAGAGAGAAGGAGAGGGGAGAGAGAAGGAGAGGGGGAGAGAGAAGGAGAGAGAGGGAGAGAGAGAAGGGGGAGAGAGAGAGAGAGAGAGAGAGAGAGAGGAGGAAACTAAGCACAATGGATGCTTGCGCATGGGAGACTGGATTTCCTGGGTTTCCCACACACAAATGTACAATCACAAGCATGCAAACATTTACACTTATTCCAAAAACACACAGACGCTCACATGTGAACCGTCATGTAACATGCAAAGACGCTGGGCTCTAACAAATAAATCCATTTCACAATATCAAAGGGGTGAGAGTGTCCCGAGACTCCTCTGCTGTGATTGACCCCCCGGCCCTGTTTCAGTGTTTTTCTCCCAGACCTCAATCTGTGTTCTGCGTTGCCTGTTTAATAAGACATGGATTATCCGATTAAGGAAATCTTGTGAGGAGGAGAGGAGGAGAAAAAGAACAACTTTGCTGGGGATTAGCGTCATTGTGCCCACTCACATCACATTCCTGGCCGCTGATTCTTAGCCCTGGGAGAGGACAATAACAGACCACGCCACTGACGTGTCCTGGGACCAGAGACAACACTGGTTCACTCAACTGCAGTACATCAATCCCACTCATCTACATGATGCGTTTTAATGTCAATTAAATTAAATTAAAACCCTTAACCTTAGCTAAGTACAACTGAACACTGAACAAGATATTTTAAGGCAACCGAAATGTTACAATTAACTTTCATGAACTGAAAACTAACTGTGAAAGGGTTAAAGTTCTGAGACGAAAACACGGACAACACTCAAACTGAGCAATGCCATGGTAGGGATTTATCAATCAGAAGGTAGTCATGCCCTAAAGCATACCCTGCTTTGTCGTCTATTTTACTCTAAATTGGACCAGCATTTACAAAAACATCATGTTTACTGAGGTAATACATCAAGTTAGAAGTTATGGTAATTTTCTCCTAGACTTCTGTACAATATGACTTCTTTTTGTAACCCGAGAAGTAGCCCCCTGCAGGATATTAGAGAGAATGCAAGTTTAAGGGACTAACATTGGCTTTGGCATCTCTTTTTAGGTATAGAGGTTACTTGGTGTAGCCTGCAGTCTGTGGCTACAGATAACACACTCGACCCCTCTGCCCAGCTGGTTTCATAGTTTCCTCGACATCACCTGGATTATGAAACTGCTGGATTACACTGTTTCTGACCCCTCTACCACCAAACTCATCAAACGTTTCACATGGATTGCTCTTTGTTTTGTGTCTACACTTTATCTCTTGTTTTGTTTGTCTGCTCTCCCTTTCATTGTTTTGCTGTTTTTATCTCCTGTAGTCTGTACGGTGTCCTTGGGTGTCTTGAAAGGCGCCTCCAAATAAAATGTATTATTATTATTATTATTATTATTATTATTATTATTATTATTATTATTACTTGCTAGCAGTCTTTTTGGAGTATTTCTACGTTTACTGCCACCAAATGTGGATCAGTGGAGAAACATGAAATGTTAATTGTGCATGTGCACAATATAAACACATTAACACTTAAAAAGGGGTTACCCTTAAAATTATTCTTTTAATGAAAATGTGTTTTCTTTTAAGGTGTGTGGCTTACAAATTATTATTATTATTGTTCTGTCATTTTACTCCAAAAAATATTAACTTTAATGGTTTATTTACCAAGTCTCAGGCAAAATCAAGTCTTCAGGGTTCCATTCAGCCACATTTCTACTTTCCACTTTATTGCCATTCTCTACCTGTCCACCAGATGCCTTCAGACTTTTCCACCTGTCCCAATCACCTGACTCCCACCTCCAGCCACTCCCTGCCCTACTTTAACCTCCTTTCCTGCCATAGGCACTTTTCCAAAATACCTCTTTGACTTGTCACAGTAGGAAAAGCACAGGGGTTAATAATGAAACTAATGATGGGTAAATTCCATTTAGCTGCTTTGATACAATGACTGTCACCTGACTCATCACAGTCAGGTGTAGTATTAGAAGTTGAACCCCTCCTTACTAGTGATGGAGGCCCACATACATACGTTAACCTCAGAAAGCCTCTGGGCCTGTGTAGTATTAACACAGGTGTGCATTCTTTCTGTGGGCGTGATTTCAAACAACCCTGTTTTTCTGAGCTCATCTGTCGTAGATACCCCACTTTTGACGCCCTCCAAAGGGCAAGGTTTAAATCACCATACATGGAACCTGGAGGGTGTGTATTTGTGTGAGTGTGTTTGTGTGCAGGAGTGAGCAGCTCCTGAGACAACAAGACTGTTTTCCCCGGTGCTCTTGTCAAAGGTAAACATTCCAGTCTTGGGACGTTCAATGCCAAGCGCTGTTTGATCTCAATCACGTGACATCTGTAAGAGATGGAACCCCCTGGGTCTTGAGGCTGTGATTGATCCCGCTGTGTACATGTTTTTTTTTTTAAAAGTAGGTCTGTCCCTGACCTGAGATAACTCTGCCTCTCTGATCTGTGAGCAGAACATGTGGCTCTTCGATGTTTTAACGTCTCACGTCTTCTCGCCTTAAGTCAACCTGCTAATTACACAGATGATCCCGTGCTGTGCTTTACATCAGCATTCAGCCTTAGCCATATGAGGCCTTATCATAAGATACTTTACACAAGAGTGGAGATCAAAGTATATGTCCTGCCATGCAGCGTCCAATCCACGGTCCTCAAATCAGAGTTCAACTGAGGATAGACTGAGACAAAGCTACTGCATGTACATCAGGAAACACGTAAATGTAGTTGGAAAATTTGAACTTTAACTCTTCAATGACTCACTTCAATTCAGAATCAGAATCTGGAATGTGCTTTGGTGTATTAGTGCATAACAAAAACACAGAGAAAATAAAATTAATAATAATAATAAAGTCAGGTACAAAAATCATGAAACATTAACATAGAATAGGAAAAGAATTACAATAAAAAATGAAAGAAATACTATAAAAATATGTACAATATATCTGAATTAACATGACACTCCTTTACAGGTAAAAGTACTTGTGGATAAGTATTAACAGTAATATTAATTTCAATATTTTGTAAAAGTATGTAAACTACAGAGCACAGTGGTGGAAACTAACTTATGACATTTACTCAAGTACGGTTCCAACTAAAACTTAAGGCTACTTTCACTTTAATGGAGTATTACTATACAACTACATCACAATATTTCAGTGGGAAAATAATAGTACTATAAAATAATACTTCTTACTCAACTTCATTTGACAGCTCTAGTAATTTGCAAATTAAGATTTTACAAACAAAATGTATGATATAAGGATTGAACTATCCGATCATACATAAATGTATCAGTGATGAAATGATATCATACGTAATATTATAACACTCACGTGGGCTCTATTCTGCTGCATTACAAATACTTTTACTTTGAAATCTTTACGTAATATTTTGCTGTTACTACTTCCAAACTTTAACTTAACACAAATATTTTGAATGCAACCTTTTACTTTACTTTAACTTGAAATGGAGTATTTTTACACTGTTCTATTGCTACTTTTACTCAAGTAAAGGATCTTAATACTTCATCCACCACTGTCATAGAGTTATAACATTAATTTATACTAGAATGTAAGAAATTGTCTTATAAATTCAGTAAAAGGTACAATATTTCCATCCTTTTTTTAAATGTAATGGAGTATTTAAGTGAAATATAAGTACCTCTTCCTCCAGCTAAACTAGTGTTTTCATGATGAGAATGAGGCCGTTGTGGACTTCCTGTATAGTGAGAGTGAGGAAACATCCTGTTGGACATGTTATATTGGCTGCACGTGAGCATGCATCACATGCATCATTGAAAGAATGGATTAAATAAAACCCTTAAACCTCAGTTGGTAGGTCGGTCTTTCAAATTTGCATAAAAGGACATATGTATGTAGTAATAATTACCCAATGTGCAGAGTGCATATGGCAGAAAGTAGCAGGAAGTAAATGATAATCAAGTACTATACTTTTATATATATATTTTTACTTCACTTTCCATTTCCATTTTATGCATCCGTACAATTGTACTTCAGAGTTGTACACTACATTGTAATTCCTACTATATGTTTACCTGAGAGTTAGTTATTTGCTAAAGCATAAGTACTTATAATGCAGATTATTTGATTATGTCCATTGTATGCTACTTTACACTTCTACACTACTTAGTTTCAGAAGTAAATAGTGCAGTTTCTACTCCACTACATTTATCTGACAGCTAGTTATTTGCTGATTAAGTTTTCACAAACTAAAAGTATGATGAGCTTTTGAATATGAGATTGAACTGCCCAGCAGTAGTTATACCACCACTTTAAGGTACTTAAAGTATCGAATAAAAGGACTCCTTATGCAGAATGACTAATTATACTATATTATTTTATTATTATAATTATTGATGCATTGCATCATGCATGTAAGCAACATTTTAATGTTGTCTTTGATGCAGGTGGAATTCATTTGAACTACTATCGTTGGGTAGACATAGCTATAAAAATGTATTACATTTTATTTATCCATTTGTGCCCAAAGACTATATTTAGTATGATATAAAACAAATGTCACAACATTTGTTTTGATTAGTGGAAAGTCTTGAAATCTGGTAGGGACACACTCTGGGCACGTACCTAACAGTACCATTTAGACATTTTTAGATCACCTGAAAAATCCCACTTTTAGTCAGGATTCTTTTTTTTTTTAAATGTGGAAAAACGCTAACATTGTGTTTATTAAATGGCTTCCATATATAATATTTTTTTACACTGCATATGTGAGGATATCTTCGATGTTCAACTTGTTATGAGTCCATACAAATACTTGATTGTGCTCCTTGTAGAACACTTCCACCAAAAGAAATTCCATTTGAAATTAAAAGCATAATCTACAAAGTATCTGTAGCTGTCAGATACATGTGAAGACAATATATCCCTCTGAACTGTAATGAAATAGAAGTACAAAGTGGCAGAACATGGGAATACTCAAGTTACATTGGTATCTTAATGACACTACACCACCGTGAGTAACCTGCACAACCTGCACTAGTGTTGAGTATAATGGACTGAATTCACCTTAATGCACTAATGAAGATGTCAGCGTGCCATGGGGGGAGGGAAGGGGGGGCATTGTGCTTAGAAAACGCTCTCACGCCACATCAGATTACACTATAGGCTTGATTTAGCCCGGGGCTTTGACGAATACAAATCTTGGCATCACTTGAGAGTGACTGTTAACACCAGTTGACAGATGATGCAATACTATAAGGCAATTGCATGGAGTCGACCACACAGTATGCAGCATTATATCAGAAAAAAAAGTAGAGGTAATTAATGAAAATGTTTGAATAGAAGGAGGGGTTTGCAGTGAGATCAGAGTTTTCTGTCGGTTTTGAGTGATTTTGCAATTGAATGGATGGGGTCAGCAATGACAGGACACCAAATGCCTTGCAGCAAGCCGTAAAATCTTGCACGTTGTCCAGCGTGGGGGGACCATTAAAGCCCCCAGAGAGTGACGAGGCAGAGGGACGTGTCTGTGGCCATGTCCGCGAAGCCCCCATTCAAAGCTTTGGTATATTATTACCCCCGGAAATGGGTAATTACAACAGGACATCTCCTGGACTGAGCCCAAAGCCGGCTTCACTGCGCGCGCGGGGTACAGAGAGGCATCACTTACTACAGAGTTCAGATTGAGACCAGAGCCCTTTGACTCAATGGCGACCTTCATTTGAGCAGCCTTTTCTTAAAAAGTTGGTTTTATTCTCCCACTGCAATGCACGGATGCGTTCTCATGTCAAATCAGAGGCGCCGGTTTTGCTCACAGCGGACCCGCGCTGCGTGCGTAATTTGCGCTCATTACTAGTTTCCCCCAAAGTTGTGTAAGAAGTTCGGGAAGGACAAAACCCGTTATGAATAGACAACGTTGTTCCAAAAGAGAGGAGCTCGTTTGTGTCAGCACAGAAAAAAAGGAACTGCTTCACCTCTGAAATCGATTAAATCTCTCAATTGACGCTGTGTGGACGTATTCTCATTTCAACTGGTGAAAACAAACATAATTAAACTCTCAGTCTCAGTTGTTACTGTAAACTGGTAGTGCAGGGTAACGTAGTTTTGTGTAGCACCCGGGTGAGAAAAGGGGGGTCCTTGATTGCAACATCAAACACTGGTGTCGTCACTCGCCAGCGATACTTACAAGCACTGCCTGTTCCAAAATAAATATTGACGTGAGTGTTGTATTCAAATGAGCTGTCTGACCAGACATATGCAGGCCAATCAGAGCCCTTCGTATCATCACACCTTCTTTTCAGAAATCATTCATAACGCCGATGCGTCAAACACTCACAGAGGACCCGGCTATAAATACGGCTGCACGCAACGCACAGTTAGACATTTTCCCAAAATCAAACGAAAGACACAACTGAGCAAGAACCGTGGGAATCCGGCTTCTTTACCTTTGATTCATTTATCTATCTTGCTCTATATTTTTATATTCTATATTTAGTATCCAGCTCACTGTGTTGACCATGGGAGGATTATATTTGAAGCACGTCGTGGTGGCAGCGGTGTGCTCCGTGCTGGCCACAGGGACGCTGGGGTCCCCGGTGGGGCCAGAGCCGATTCGATGCGCCCCGTGTTCTCCGGAGAAGCTGAGCCAGTGTCCAGTGGTGGCGCCCGGATGCGCCGAGGTGTTGCGGGAACCCGGCTGTGGATGCTGCCTCGCCTGCGCCCTGAAGGCTGAGGAGCTGTGCGGGATCTACACGGCGCCGTGCGGCTCCGGACTGAGGTGCACCCCGAGACCCGGCGACCCCCGGCCTCTGCACTCCCTCACCAGGGGACAAGCCGTGTGCACGGAGAGCACTGAGCAGGAGCCGACCCCCGAGCCCCAGACACAAGGTAGGCCTATAAGATCCACATGTATACATCTGTAAACCACCACATCCAGCAAAATCCTCATTCTTACAACCCCCAAAACACTTGACCGGTCTAATTACAGTTACATCCAGTCAGTCCCGCTTCATTCATTCAATTTCCTTCCCCAGATCAGGGAGAGCCAGAGGCTGAGATGGAGAACACAGCCATCGTCTCGGACCTCGGCTCCAGCCACTACCTCCCCGGCCACAGTAAGCCCTTCGACCCGAGGGCTGCTGCCGACGCTCAGGAGAGCATGAAAGCCAAACTTGTCGCCATCCGCAAGAAACTGGTGGAACAGGTGAGACCCAAACAGTGTACCAGTATCATTGTGTGGATTCTGTGAAATCCTTCTGTGTGCAATATGTTGCTAAAAGTTTTTGGGGAGGTCTGGGGAGGGTGGGGGGTAGGACTCGTGCACCACAAGGGGGAGCTCGTGTGCTGTTTGAGTAGATGATGGAGACCGAGAGAATGGGGGATGCTTGTTATTACAAGTTTTATATTGATGTCAGCCCACGTGTTTGCTGATAATAAAGCAGAGTTCTTTATTATTTATGTGTGTTGGCACAGAGCTCAGTTAACCCTTTCCTTCCTCTTTACAGGGGCCCTGTCATGTTGAGCTGCAGAGAGCCTTGGATAAAATTGCCAAATCCCAGCAGAAATTAGGAGACAAATTAACCAGATTCTACCTCCCCAACTGTGACAAACACGGGCTTTACAAACCCAAACAGGTTGGTACATTCAGCAAAATGTGCTCTGAGCGTGTATGACTCCACTCAGCGTGAAATAATCTTACCAAGTTGTGTGTGTGTGTGTGAGAGCTAAGATTATGTCAACCAGTTTTATAAATGATTCTATGTGTGAGTGTGTGTTGCAGGTAGGGATTTGTTCAGCACCTCCACAATGTATGTTTTATTGGAGTGTGATGTCACCCAGTTAGTGCTGCATGTGTGTGTACATGTGTGTAAGACATATAGGCAGTTGAATAAGAGCATTTTGTGTTTCTCTTGCAGTGTGAATCCTCTCTAGACGGACAGAGGGGTCAATGCTGGTGTGTGAACTCCTGGAACGGCAAGAAGATTTTAGGTTCTACTGACCTGCCTGCAGACGCCGAGTGCCCTTAAAGAGATCCACCACTGATGCAGATCTAAAAAAAAAAAAACATAAAAGAAGAAGCAAGCCACTGATTTTTTTCCTTTTTTGAAAGCTGTTTATTTATTGATCTTGTCCATGGTGGTGTTTAATTCAGGTACACTGTCATTGCGGGGTTTTTGGGTTCAAGCCACCCGGAACCCCTCCCTCCCTCCTCTACACCCGTCCCAAAGAGAAAAAAAAAATCTATTTTTGTTTTTCTGTAAAAGAAGATTTTAATATTGATGCATTTACTTCTACTCTTCAGCCTTATTTATTTCAACTTTATTTCATTTTATTTGTAATTATTTTATGAGTATTTATATAATTTTGTTTGCCTTATTGTTATTATAATATTATTTTTATGGGTGTATAAAGTGTATATATGTATCTTGGCCCTGAGTAACTCCACTGCTGAGTTGAGCTCGCTCTACCCTTAAAGGAGTTGTCTGGAGGTTTGGTTTATGAAAAACCAAGCAAGAACAAAAGCACTGAGTGACCAAATGTCATTTAGAAGTATTTCTAAATGTTGTTTTTATGATTCTTTTTCACATTGTTGCCATTGTTATGGACTCTTTTTGTTAATGTCTTTTATTTTCTGATGTGACACATGATTAGCTCTTGTCAGTGAATGCAAAACTCTCAGTCCAGAATCCTTAAACAGTACTCAGAAAACATTTCCCATGGTTCCATGGGGTTGCAGTTAGCATGACAGACGGTGCTTCCCTGCGCCGCCTCTCAGACGGGTATTTCTACATTTACCTACCTCCAATATTTATGTGTCTGCCGTCAGTTGTGTTGATGTAAATGTAAAAAAAAAAGACTTGCTAATTATCTTTATATGTTGCTGTTCTCTCTGACCAAGAACACATGACCACAAAGAGCAAGTCTCACAGTGAACCACAATGTGCGACGCCTCTGCTCTATCTACATGCTGCTGTTGGAGAGAGAATAATTGTTTATGTGAGTCTATTCCAAAGTGACTAACTGCTCACACATGTGTATGTACACTTTTGTAATTGAGATGTAATGTAAGAAGAAAAAAAGGTGATATATTTAATAAAAACATTAACCTCAGCTATGCGCTCCTGGCCTCTCTTTCACATCAGGAAAGTTTACTTTGTGCACAAACATCCATCAACATAGGTGGCAAAACATCAGCATCATAACAGTTTCATCAGGACATGATTATGAAAGTCTGTGTGTAGATGCACCCCTGCACCACATTTTCTATATTGGGTGTGTGCAGTGTTATCACTGTGATCTAAAGTGGAGGTCCTTGTCTAACTTTAGACAGTTCGCGGGGACATGCAGCTCTACGCTGCCTTTTGACCCGCTCTCTGTTTACATTGGTCGGGCACAGGAATTCGCCTCAACCTCTCGTGCCCACTGCCAGCCTGCATGGCACCACCAGATTTATTTTTATTCTTTACAAATTGAACCTTTGCTTTATCCTTATTGACACATTCCAAGACTGAGGGGAGCCTGATTGCATTCAAGGACTTTCAACAGCAGCAAATGTGTGTCCTGATAATCGGGCTATTAGCAATTAGCCTGTTCTTTCCCAGAGAGAAAAAAGTCACAAAAGAGACATAAACAAACATCGGAGACGATATCTTAAAATGTGTTCACTTTTTATTTAAAAAAAGACATTAAATACAAATTATATTTTGAATCAAAATAATTTCCTTTCTCAGAGTGTGTGTGTGTGTGTGTGATTACTAGTTTAGTATCATGAAAAGCTTACACAAAAAAAACTCTTTGAAGGATAAACTTGAAATGAAAAACAAAAATACATTTACCCGTGAACAGAGAGATTCTTAACGTGACCAGCAGGGAAACAAAAAATGATGAAGAAATAAAAAGTGACATTACAGATGTGTGACCCTGGCTCTGCACTAACAGACTGCATGATGGCTGGGTGTGCATGGAGAGAATTGACTTACTGAGAAGTGAGAGGTTCACTGGCCTTAAGAAGCCGTGAACTAAGATGACCAGAGACCTGAGTGCCTGACTGAAACAGATTTCGCCCGAGGCTGAAACTCGCCTGCTGGGCACAGAGCTTACAAATGACCCTGCTGAGCAACAGAAGGAAAAGGTTCATTTAAAAATAAAACATTCATTAGTGATTATATTCCCCAAAATACACTGAATCAAATAGACTTTGCTGTGCAATCGGTGAGTCACTGAATTGTTCATAAGAAAACCTAGTTTGGATCAGCTTATAATTCTTTCTTAGATAAATAATTTTAATTTTTAAGTACTGTACATGATGTCTAGTCAGACACATAGCTGGTCAGGAAATAATAATAATAATAATAATAATAATATATGTGTATATATATATATACATATATATATATATATATATACATATAAAGACACACTTACAAATATTAGGGAGGGAATAGCTTAAACATATTTTATGTATGTTCCTCCCCTACATCAAGTCTTGAATAGATGGGATATAGCACCAACTGGTTGGTTGTTAAGTTGCTGCTCTCTATTAAAGGAAGTGTACAACCGATTTCATGCTACCAAGCTACTGGGCAAGCATTCTTTGTCGGCACTCTCTCCACTTTTCAAGTCTTTACACAGGATGTGGGAGAGCATCGGTCAGGAAGCTCCTCGGGGAGGACCCCGCCTCCTCCCTCAGACCCCCTTCCACTTGTGTGAATGCATATTTGGTGCTGTGTCCACCTTGTGGAGATTTGTTGGCATACGATCATACAAGCATTTTTCAAAGAAACAAAAACAACAACAACACAAAAAGAAAAATAGTTGCATTGAATGGAAAATGTCTGAGGGGTGTTCGCTAAGTTTGCTGTCAGAAGTCCTGGTGTAGCTTTTCCCCCATTCTTTCTTTTTTTCTCCCTCCTCCCTGGGTTATTATTGTTTTCTTACAGTATCACACATTTCATCTGACATTACCTCGAGGGAAAGGTATGCAGATACAGATAGGTCCAATTGTCTTTAACTGCATGCATTGACGAGTAACGGCGCAGCTAAAGTGCTTTAAGTGCTTGTGCTTGAAGCGTAGGGGCAGCTGGCACCTGCGGCTGGGCGGGCCGGTCACACCGGGCTCGTCCCGTTCAAACAAGCCTACACCAGGTTGCACCACTGACAGGAAGAGGACCGGAGGTAGGGCAGGGACTAACAGCTCGGGTTAGTGGGTTGGAGACGGGATCAGGCACACATGCAAGGAAAAAAATGTTACATAGGGGGTAAAGACATGTAGGATCGGAGGACGTCAGCACCGGAGCTGCATGACGGACATGGGAAAAGGACGTGCATGAGGACACAGCAGGTTAGAGCTACATTAGAATAGGGACATTGACAGTAAGTGGTGGGAAAGAGACAGAAGACTATTTAACTAAACTGATCTCTAAGAAAAAATCTATCCTTTGAGTTTTAAATATCGACAGCAGTTACAATGGATTCCAGTAAAACAAAGGTATCACAATGTCCATGGAAACTTCTCAAGCCACTGCAGAAGTATAATCCACCGCTCCACTGTCCGTTTATATGATTATGATGATCCATACTTTCATACTGTTGCCGAAAATGGCTAAGCAGTTAGCTTTTTTTAGCTGTTTGTCACTTGCAACTACACATGCTTCCACAGTAAAATTGAACAGCTAACCGTGCTAGCAACAATGAAAGCTGTGCCTCTTATAGTCAGGCTGAATTGACATATATTATATTCGCTATATTATTCAGTCTGATCTGTTCATGTTAGCTGCTATTTGAGGTTATTTTGCACTAACCAATGAGTAGCAACGGACGTATCTGCAGCATCAACGCGCTTCATTTAGTTGACACGGAAGATGAGCGAGTGGTTTCAGAAGTTTCGATTGATGTTTTAATGCAGGATTAACCTTTAAAACTATTGTAGCTGTTGTGAATCCAAGCTAACTGCAGCTTCTGTCCTCCACAAAGGTGTAAGAAATATATTTTTCAGAGCCACATTTCAATCCTGCGGGGGACGAGTATTTGATACTCAAAAGGTAGATTTTCAGTGAAGATTTCCTTTATTGGAGGACTACAGGCGGTGAAAGGGAGGGAAGGCATGGGAAGGTCTGTTTTTAAGGCACTGTAACTGCTTGGCAGCAAGGAGGGCCCTTGGTGCAGGATGAGAAGCCAAAGCCCTGCCATCCCATAATCTTTCACTTCAAAATGGACCCTGAGCCAGAGAGCGGTTTTTTTTTCTGCATTGTTTAATGGAGCAGGGGGGCTGGGCAGTCTGACATCTCTAAACTGAGCTTAGTGACACACGGTATTTACACAAATAAAACACTTTTGGGAAAGCACACACTCACATGCCATCTTGCACAGACATGCAGCTGTGCACATGTATGTTATGCAGGTGATCACACATTAAGACACACACTGACTCACGCTCACAGACAATGGAAACGGTGGTGGTGCGGTTTTTCGGGTCACAGTCACAAACAAGTCTTCTTTAAAGTGAGTGGAAAAGTCCCTCCTTCCTCTCTCTCTCTCTCTCTAAAAGAATAGTGCAGACGGTAGGATTCTCTCTTTCTTCCCCTACTCTCTCAGCTTTCAACTTGTTTTGTTTTGTTTGTTTAAAGAAAAGTAAAGGTTCCCTAAGCACAGGACAGATAGCTGTGATGGACAGGAGGGTTGTGCTCCACCCTTTCCCCCTCCCCCCATCTCTGGCAGAAATAGGACCTGAAATCAAAGGTCCCGAGCCCCTTCAAATGTTTACATAAAACTACATGCAAGAGCAAAGTCGGCTCCTTCTCCCCCTCCCCACCTATTCTCTGTCTTCATCCCTCCGTCCACTTGTCCTCCCTCCGTGCTCTCATTTGCTCTCCAGGTTGTAGCACTGTGTCTCGCCCCGCTCCCTGCCGTCGTAGCCGGGAAGAGGCTGACCGTATTTGTCCACGCACCAGCAGTAGCCCCGCCTCCTGCCTTTGGATGGACGGCACTGCAAAAAGAGGTTGGGAAAAATAATTAGTATACTGCTTGTTTGCTTCTTATAAACACTTTGCAAAGGATAACGTGTGCAGCCTTCGACAAAAAGGTTTGCACAGACAGGTGGCACCAGCATGGGCAAACATCACTCGACTAGCTCTAACTTTTATCTTTAGTTTAGAGAGCGCTGGAAAGAAAAGACTGGAAAGTAGCGGAGGATTTATCACTTTGAGACACATTGTGAAAACAGTTTAGCGTTTCCAAGGTGAGGAATTACCCTGACGCAGCTTTATCAAGGCAACCTTTAACGTGGTACGAGTGTGTATTATATAAGAGTCTATCTCTCTCTGTTGGCTTTTAGGTTTTGGATGCTTGTCCGGGGGCCAAGTCATACCTCAGCAGAACTGTAATAAAACAAACATCTCATCGATCATGGAGAGGAATGCCCTGCTGTCTGGAGCTCCCTTCCAGTTTTATGTGCAGAAAATATCGGAGAGAAATACTGCAGATAATGCAGCTGCTCGCATTGTGAAAGACGATAATAAATGTATCAAGACTCAGAGCGATAGAGCCTCGCTCAGGCATCCACGTGCAACCAGCGCACCGTTTTGTCCATTCTATGAGCTGTTTATTTATCAGGCCTATGTGCTCCTGACCCGTGGGGGTAAACGATGAAAAAGCAGATTCTTTTCGATAGAGAGGCGCAGGGAATGAGGAACGCATTGAGTGAGTGAGAGTAAAGGAGTGTGAAGGTAAACATGGAGTTGCTAAAATATTTGCCAAGGCCAGTTGGAGGGCTGCAAGGAAACCAGCGCTGCTATTCCGGGAAACTGGCAGACGCTCAAAATCATCTGGTGCTGATTATGGGTTGCGCGTGCACGAGCGCGGGGGTGCATGTGTGCGCGTAAACACACATCACCAAACATGTAGGCGCACACAAACAAGAGGTGTATCTACTGTATGTATACATACCTCCCAGGTACACATGTATACACATACTCAGTAATATCAGATGTCCCACAGGGGGCAGTCCATAAGTATGTATACAGTATATATATACTGTTCGGTATATTTGGCGCTGTACAACAGAACACTGGATTTAAATTTAAACAATGTCTCTGAGGTTTAACTGCTTACTTTGAGCATGAAAGGACCGAACCAGTGGTTTTGCATTTTCTTTTTTGCCCATTTTTTGCCCATTTGCTACAAACCGCTTGCCTTACCAATCAATTAGCAGACTCCTGAAACTTACTTGAGTTCTACAATCCATAAAACTGAACATTCACACTCTACATTCGTCTTCACAACGTTACACTATTGCTGTGAGTAAATGTAGTGCAGCCTTCTTAAATGAACCTTAACTTAATATAGCGTACCATGCGATGAAAATCTAACACTGACAAGAACTAATCCATACTTGATGTTCAATGTGATGGATCAGTTCAAGCTAGTTTCATGAGAGGACTTCATTTTCATATCCGACAGAAATTAAGGAAAATCAATGGCTGCCATTGACGGCGGGAAAAATACATTAAGAAAAATCTGTAAACATGATTTTCAAGGAATGATCTAAAACCTGCAAACACACTTTTATGCATTGTCCTATTTAAATGAGTTCAAATCCATATCGAGACTATCGAGTCGGTTGTTAACAAACAATATTGGTCCTTTGTTGAAGCTTAAAACACCCTGTATTCACGTTGTCCTGTAAAGCAACCCCTTGTGGATGTGCGACTGATTACAGTTCTCTCTCATTACATTGGATGGCCAAGACATGATGAGTTGAGAAGTAAAGGTGTTAGAAAAGTTGCTTTTTTGAAGAGCTGATGCACATTGACACTGGTAAATAGGACAGTGGTTTATAACGATATGCAGCAACTTGTGGTGACGTGTCAAGACGCATCTAGTGTGTTGGCTAACATTGATAACTATGATGACTTCAACATTGGAGACTGAAATTTGTGTTAAATCTTCTACCAACAGTCAACATCGGTTTCTATTCACGTCCTTTCAAAGAGTTGCACAAGAAGATCGTTACTACGTTCATGTTTGTACGCTCAATAAACGTGCTTACTTAAAGCCGTAGCCGTAGCGGTTTCTTGGCACACAAACAGAGCAGTAACTTCCCTGAGTATCGTCGTCGTCAGTCTTCACTGCACCGTACACCCAAGATGTTACATCTTGGGTGTATTGTTAAGATTAGTAGCACTTTTTGCCTGCAGAAGATGGCGAAAAAAGGACTATAATATCATTCGTCCAAAACAAGTATAGGCCTGGATTACTGCAACTCATTGTTATCAGGTTGTCTCAAAAAGTCGCTTAAGACTCTTCAGTTGATCCAAAATGCAGCGGCACGTGTATTGACAAGAACAAGGAAACTGGATCATATTATTCCTGTATTAGCTGCTCTGTACTGGCTCCCGGTAAAATACAGAATAGAATTCAAAATCCTTCTCCTGACTTACAAAGCAATTAATGGTCAGGCTCCAGCATATCTTAAAGATCTCATAGTACCTTATAAACCAACTAGAGCATTACGCTCCCAGACTGCAGGGTTACTTGTGGTTCCTAGAGTCTCTAAGAGTACAATGGGAGCCAGAGCCTTCAGCTATCAAGCTCCTCTCCAGTGGAACCAGCTTCCAGTTTGTGTTCGTGAGGCAGACACACTCTCCACATTTAAGAGTAGGCTAAAGACTTTCCTTTTTGATAAAGCTTATAGTTAGGGCTGGCTCAGGCTTGCCTTGGATCAGCCCTTAGTTATGCTGCTATAGGCTTAGACTGCCGGGGCACACCTCCCTGCTCTCCTCCTTCTCTTCCTCTCTCCTCCCCTCCCTCTCTCTTCTTCTCCCTCTCTATCTGTATGCATTTATGTAAATGTATGTTACTAACTCATCATTTAGTTTCTATGTCTCTCATGTGGCAGGTTGCCTCTCATAAAGTTTACGTCAGGATCATGAATCGTGGCTGCGCCTGCTGACCTGGTCCTGCTGGACACCGGGAAGCCTTTTTTTGACATTTTCCTGGATTCATCCAAACTTTTTCTTTTTCAACACAACATAATTTCTGTCAAATGTTGTATTTGTACTATGTTGATTATCCTGTACACACGACATCTATTGCACGTCTGTCCGTCCTGGGAGAGGGATCCTCCTCAGTTGCTCTCCCTGAGGTTTCTTCCATTTTTCCCCCTTTAATTATGGAGTTTCTTTTAGGAAGTTTTTCCTTGTGCGATACGAGGGTCTAAGGACAGAGGGTGTTGTATCCTGTACAGTCTGTAAAGCACACTGAGACAAATGTATAATTTGTGATATTGGGCTATATAAATACATTTGATTTTATTTTATTTGATGTAAACAGCATCCAATTAATTCAAAATCACAACTTTCATTTCAAAGTAACTTACTTTCATTTAAGTTCCAACACTCAGGAGTGCCAAGTCCCAACTAAACTCCTAATACGTATGGATTGCATTGTAATGACACAGAGGCCGACAGAGTGTGACCAGGTGTCTGTTTCCTGCACAGTCAACATCCACATGCAGCCTGAGTGCATGATCAAAGGCAGCTCTATAGAGACAGAGGCCTATTAAAATAGCTCGCCAACAACTACTGCAGCAGTCTGGGGGCAAGTACGCAGACCAACACGCCCCATTCTCACACACTAACATCAATCGAGAGATTTTTTTTGGTTTTCCTCCTCCTCTTCTTCTTCTGTCTTACTCTGTTTCCTGTCTCTCTCTCCTCTCCTCCCTCGATTCCCCCTCACAGTGACATCGACTAAGTCTGCGGCCAGTTTCTATTTTAGCCCTGACCCAGTGGACGAGACTGCGGAGAGGAGCTTAACATTGTGTTCCTCGGCTCTGGTAATGATGATGGAGTCCTGTATGTGCCTGGTTTGTGTGTGTGTGTGTATGGCAGGGTTGAAAAGCCAAAGGAGAGGCAGAAAGGAGAGGAAGAGCAAAATGTGTGCATTCCTCTGTTGCTTGGCTACCTTCGAATTTCCGCTCAGTCTCTCTTTCATCTGTGAACTATTAGCAGTCATCTCAAGCAATCCTTTCTTTACTGCTTCAATGTGCACACACACGCACACGCACACACACACACACACACACACACACACACACACACACACACACACACACACACACACACTGGAGGAGAATGCCAAAGACAGCAGAACGCCTGCTTGGGGTCTGGTTGTCACTTTACAGCTACCTAAGACAGATAGAAGATTTTCTGTTTTTTACACAACTTTTTGTTGCAAACATTATTGTTGTACTGGTTTCTAAAATACATACTAGGCTCGAAAGGTGGCGCTGATAAGTTTGAAGCTTGCTTTGATTCATAACGCTGACAATGGATTCCAACAGTGATCCAATTTAATAGTAAAAAATATATATAAAACAACTAAACTTTAAAAATAACAATCATGCAGCATATTTCACTCCCCCTTTGTTTATGTGTTTATTCAGTGTGCAGTTTTTTAAAGTTTCTATGGACAGTTTGATACTGTTTTTCTTTTTGCTATAAAACTTGGTTTTGGAATCTGCTGCAACCATTTTGAATCCAAGCAGACTTGGTGTCCTCCGTGAAGAACCAAGCTGCAAACCTTTCTGAGCACCTTCCAAGCACAGCAAGGTGAGTAGTGATACTCAAAACAAAGTTTATGAGAGGGATAGTTTACTTATCTTAGCACTCTGAACCACAGAGTCTAAACCTCAGCTCAGCGGTCAGCTCAGGCTTGTGCCCCATATTCTCATCTTTACAGCCCCAACACTGGCCCTGCGTGGTCCGCATGGCCGTCACTAAAAAAAAACATTTCATCCCCCCTGCACATTCATAATGCTACCTTTATGGGGTGTGTGTGCGGGTGTGTTGTGCATATGAATGCGTGCTCTTGTGATGCCGGCCTTTATAGCTAATAGCAGCGCCGCTGGGCTTCACGGACATTAAAAAGAGCCTGGTCTGACCACAGGATAAACACAAGCGCATAACATGCAATGTGTGTGTGTGTGTGTGTGTGTGTGTGTGTGTGTGTGTGTGTGTGTGTGTGTGTATAGGGGCGCACGCATATATGTATTTGTGTAAAAAATGGAGCATCTGTGTGTGTTTGCAAGTGCATTGGGAGTAGCTGGAGGTTATTGCTTTTTCTAAAAATATATATATATAGTTTAATGAGAGTCCCAGTGAATTTAACTCCAGAATAAAGTGTTTGTTTTAGAAGAATGGAGCCAAACAAAATAGGAGCCTAAAGAATCAATATATTTTTAAAAGGGACATATTTAGTCAATTCTCTCTTAAGAGAAAATTAATCAATGGCAAATCTGATTACCACCTAAGTCATTTATCAATTTAAACTACCAACTTTCAATAATTTGCATGTTAAAGCTTCTCTGATTTAAGATGCATTTGATACATACTACACTGGGTACCTGCATAAACGGACGTGTTCACACGGTTGTCCCGTTTAGTGAAAACCCCAGCGGACATTACTTTCCATGAACCCTCGCAGACAGAAAGGTCAGGTTTGATCTTCAATCAAATGATTGTAAGAAAAAAAAAGAATCAATAACGAGAGTGATCATTAGCTGAAGCTATTAACGAGTCACGATGGCGTATCAAATCTCAATACTTTCAATACACACTAAAATATGTTTGTAAAATCAGGAATTGAAAAAAAGGTTTATTAAAAACATGATATAATTTTGTTATCAGTACTAAAACCCAGGAGCCATATTGAAACTTGAATTGATAAATAATACTCTACATCAGGGGTTTTCAACGTTTTTCGGGCCAAGGACCCCCAAACTGGTGTAGCGTGGTGCAGGGACCCCCTACTGTATATATTATACACAAGAGGCTTGAGGAGGTCTGTGCGACAGGGGGGAATTTATTTTAGTTCACCCCTCTCCTTTCCTCCACTCTGTCTCTGACTGTAGGTGTGTGTCGCCGCCCTTCAAGAAGTACAGTGGAGGAGGGAATGTGAATGGCAAAGCAAAAAAAAGAAAATCTATCTACAAACAATTTCGCGACCCCCCTGCAGTACCTCCACGGACCCCCTGTTGAAGACCTATGCTCTACAAATTATGCAACAGCCATGGCAAAAAAAAAATAAGACTCAAGTGAGAAGGAAAGCGAGGTGGATTAGAAATCCAGGGAGGGAACAGCACGAGGGAAAGAGACAGAGTGAAAATAGCTGTCTGGGTCCCCGAAGGTTGGCCAGTTATTATAAAGCCATTGTGGTTGGTGTGTACGTTTCCACAGATCCTTCTGAGTCACGCTCAATAAGTCAGTCCTTATGGGCTGGCACTGACAGCACCCAGTAAGGGAGGAGGGATGAGGGTATGCAGGCACCTGGCTCACATCCTTAACCCACTGCCTCTTCCTCTTCCTACTCCTCCTCTCAACACACACTAAACTCTGAAAGAGACACAGAAGGACGCAGACACTGGCGTCCCATTCACAACCCTGTGCGGGGTGATTCCTGGTCAAACAAGGAAGGAAAAGCCAGGTGGGCGGAAGGGCAGGATGGACAGAATGATGGAGCGGGCAGGCAGAACAAAAGACGGGTGGATGACTGTAGGCAGGGCACAATGGGGGCAATGATGGGTGGGTGAAATGATGAATAAGAGAGGGAGCGAGCCTGAGAGTGACAGTGAGAGGGAGAGAGGAAAAGTGCGAGTGAGTGTGAGACTTTGAGGGGTGTAATGAGTGGGTCAGTGTTAGGCATGCATGGCCTGAACTGGGATACTGGGCCAATTCATATAACTGCTGCTAAAAATAGTTTTCTCTGTAGCCGAGGTAGGGCTAACACTGCTCAACCTTCTCCTACAGTGCTGGGGCACTCATATTACCAGCTACATATACACTGAACCACACACATACATGCTTGAGACTTTTTCGTTGTGATCTTAAAACAATATTCCACCCCTAATCAATCTTTCTAGTATCAAAACTCACCCACTGTAGTCTTAAAAAAGTGGTTGTTCAAAGTTGATACTTGTCCTCTATGTAGATTATGATGGATTCCAATAGTGATAAGGATTCTTATGGATGTACCATATCGGAACGTCCTCTGTTTCGGCAGATACATGCTTTAAAATGAAATATGGACATCGCCAGAAATTAACAATTCCTTCGATATGACAAAGTAACTATTTTTTGTACTAAGATTATCCTTTCATATCATATCGTAATATGTACTTTTAGCTCCTGAAACGGATAGCAGCTTGCTATTTGCAATGATTGCTGAGCGAGAGTCATGTGAGGAGGAGCCAAATCGTATTCCTTCAACACTACAAATTAATTACAGAGGTCAAATTTGCCCTGGTTGTGCCCATTTTCAGGATTGTTTCAGTGACAGCATCGTCCAAGCCTGTTAACCCTCTGAGAACCGCGGGATCCCCGGACGATGTTACTGTCGTTTACTCTGTAGCAGGCTCAGCAGTGTTGGAATTGCATACATTGGATATGACTGGAAACTCTTGTTGATTCAATGAGCCCAATTGTATTCATGTGTAATGATGTTAGACCCCATAGTAGCCATTTCATTGTAGTGAGACCATTTTTTAGAAACTTGACCTTGATAAAATTAGCTGTTGTGACCTCTTGGAAAATCACAGCCTCATGAAGCTTTACAATCACAAACGTAAGACTGAGGGCTTTCAGAGGATGTATGACTTTCCTAGTTCAACAATACTGGGGTTTATGAGCAGTTTCTACAACAGAAGTGCTCGCCATCCAATCGCTGAAGAGAAATCTCCAAATGTCAAAAGTTTTTGATGGCAAATCACAGCATGAGTTTTTCTATGGTGTATCTCAAGGTTTTGGGGTCTTAATGTGGTACTTTGGAGGGATTCCTTTCAATTTTTATGAATTCTATGAATTAAAAACAGTAAGACATAATATAGCACGGGAAGAGTCATCCCATACCTCGATCATAATGTTCTAAGCCCTTACATACTCTAAACTTTCAAATTTAAATAGGCGACTAACCAAAACACAATGCTTATTACAGATTTATGACTAGAATAACTGCATCTCAAAAAAAATCTTCCGGTTCCCAGCTTTCACATAATGTACAGCACTTCTATGAGGCATATACTGTTGACCTGCGATCTCCTCCTAAAGATTCCCAGTCCCCCTATAAAGGACAACAATGGGCCTATGTGGGTCTCTAAGGGTTAAAGTAGGATGAATGTTTCAGTTTTGTTCGAACATTTTACAGAAAATCACAACTGGAAGCCACAAATCTAATCTGATGACAGTTGCTTTTCAGTTTGTTTCTTAGGAACTCATGACCGTTTTCTGGATTTCGACCAAATGAACCTGTTTCTCGTGTTTGTCATCTCATCAAACATCATCTGTCTGGTGTTAGTACTGGCTGGAGGCCTTGCTTCAACATCTGTATTCATTCAAAGTAAAAGCAAGAAGTGGCTGTTGCTACTATCACCATGTGGAGTAAGGATTACAATAGTAATAGTAATGTAACTGAATTCCTCACTGTAACCTAAAAACAAGCAAGAAATGTTTCCCTTCTGCAGGTCTCCCCCAATGACTCTATGTTATTGTTTCTTATCTTATGTTATCTACTGGTATCTAATCCGTTATCAGTAAGGCACAAAAGGGACTTATGTATAGTCCTACAGATCCTTCCTTCCTGGAACTACTTGGTTAGTTTCCAGTTTAATTCCTGGTACTATTTGGTGGAAGAGGTCCACATGAAAGATGAAACTACCATCTCTAACCAGCCACCTTCCAACAGTTTGTGAGTATTTAATATAAAAATATTTCGGGTGGGGCATCATTTTAAGATACCGAGACATCTTGTGTATCATGTGTATGGTTATGCCCCTTTTTGTCCTTCACCCATCCACCCCCTCACTCCTCCCTCCCCCCCCCCCCTTCTTTTCACAGTATTGTCACTCTAGACGGTTCACATGGTCTCCTCTTTGCTGTGTTTCCGGTCATAAATCTCTGCAACACACCGTGAAGGCACATCCCCTCGGATGGATTTAACACAACACCCACCGGCCATCTGAGAAAAGGGCGACAAGGGCTGGCACACTACTGCACACACACTAAACACACACACACACACACACACACACACACACACACACACACACACACACACACACACACACACACACACACACACACCCTTTCCTGTAAGGTATTTGTTGATGAAATACAGGAAAATAACCAGGAAGAGTCTGATTTTAATAAAAGTAACAATGGAACATTACTTTGGAGACTTTAGGGAAAGTGTGAAGATGATTTTATTATGTGTGTGTGTGTGTGTGTGTGTGTGTGTGTGTGTGTGTGTGTGTGTGTGTGTGTGTGTGTGTGTGTGTGTGTGTGTGTGTGTGTTATGGCTCAAGTAGGTCTCTGAATCATGGCGCTTGTGGTGACTCATGCGTTTCTCAGAACATGCTCTATCTCGTGGAATCCCTCTGATAAAGCCCCCAACCTCAGGAAATAGGATGGTGGTATTTATTTGATCCTACCCTAAGGTCAGCACATCACCAATCAAAATTCTTCAAATGAATTGTAGCTTCCTTGTCCCCCCCCCCCCCGCAGCTTTACAAATGAACGGGGCCATGGGTGGCCCGAGTCTGCTGTACCACGGACAAGAAAAACTAAACCAGTGACAGCCTGTTTGTTTTTTTTACCTCACCAACAGCACCCCACACCTACACACCCTCACCAAAACTACCGCCATCAAACAAGCGCCATACATACACTCCCCTGCCGCCACATCTACCGTGCCACACACACTCCCAGACCACATTCTTACATCCCTACCCCCCACACTCTCCCACACCACACACCCACAAACACACCTGACCGACTTCATTTCCTGTGAGGCATGAGTCAGACGGCTGCAGTGCATTTACCGGAGAGTAATACATGGTTATTAGCCATTCTGATAATATAGTGTTGATGTGGCTGTCAAGGCAACCCGAGCTGCAAAAAAAAAAAGGGGGGATTGTGCATGTGTGGGTGGGTGGGATGAGTCGCTGAGGATTGTTTGGAAGTGTTCAGGCATGCGGTGGGTCTACTTCCATGTCCGCAGGTGTGTGTGTGTGTGTGTGTGTGTGTGTGTGTGTGTGTGTGTGTGTGTGTGTGTGTGTGTGTGTGTGTGTGTGTGCTTAAGTATTTGAGACAGTGTGTGAGTGAAAAAGAGAGATGAAACAGTAGGGAGAGTCATTTACCTGTTTTTTCTTGTAGAAGCCCTTTCTGTCACAGTTGGGTATACGGAAGCCTCTCGGGTTGAGCACGTTGCTGATTTTAAGACCACTCAGGATGCTCTCCATCTCCCTCCGACATGGCCCCTAGTAATATGGCAAACACACACCGGCGACGCCACTGTTACACACTCATCCTTACACAATCACAAACATGAAGAACATGAGGATTGTTCATGCAATTATTAGTTCATGGTGAACATCAGAGTCTATCAAAGTGAACCTCCTGAATCCTGAATGTCCAATTAACTTTCCCCTTAAGTAGTTTTAAAGTTAGAATAAAACATAATAATAATTAATAATAATAAAAGAATAAAATAATTTTCCCACACGGTTTGATAACCTATTTTTGGTATATCCCATCAAAATTAAATCATTTTTAATGTCTTGTACTTCTTTTTTAAGACCCCAAACCTTTTGGAAACTATTTGCAGCAACATTGAGTTGCAGTGATGATCCTATAGTTAGGTCTAGGTTGAAGTGGTTAAATCCCAAAATAATGTTTCAAATTTCTGAAATCGTGGTACCTTCTCTTGCAAAATGTTTGATAGCATATAACCAAAATGATGTTGTTTAAATTATAGTTGATAACTTAAAGGACCCTGTGGAGTGTTTGACCACAAATTGCTCAGCAGAGCAACGTTTTGTTGAGTGATTCCCCATTCTGTTTGTATGCGTTTCCTTCACATGCATGAGGCTGCATGCACACACCCTACCACAGGTTGACAGCGATATGCATTCTTGCCAACTACATCCATGTGCCATGGAGAGCAAGTAGTCAGTAGGGTTGAATTCCAATAAATTACATCAGCAGGTGATTTCACTCATGAGTTCTTCCTTTTTAACCGGCTGTGAAAAAGTTGCAGACTACTATCTTTCCATGGCATACCGTGCCAACAACTTCACAAAATCACTTTAAAAATAAATTTTTCCTCCAAAAGAACCAAAGTATTGCTACTTCTGGACAGTAATCCTACACACCAAGTCAAAGCTGTGTCATTTTTCAACAAATCACACAATAATGCTTGACACAACTTTATACCAGTTGTACAGTGTTTATTTACGTTTAGTATGATTAAATGCTACCTTTTGTCTTAGGTTTGCCTTTGTGTGTTAACATTATTGCAATCAGTTGATAAAACCTTTTAAAATATAAAAACTGCATAATCTTATACACACTTATACTCTGTTTTCAAGACATAATTTGCCTCACAGCCTTTATTAGCGCACATCATACTGTAGTAAATTCTGTAATTAGCACCATTATGTACTGAATCGGTTTGAACTGAATCGTGAGTTAACAAAAGATTAACACCCTTACTGGTCTTTCACAGAAGACATTTTGACTTGTCACCATAGAAAAAGCCCAGGTGTAAATATTTAAATGAATGATAACTGAGTTCCATTTAGCTGCTTTAATTTCGGGGTCCTGGTATTGTGCATGTTTGTTCACTGTCACTGGAACTCTTAACAGAACAGAACCATCGTTAGTGTGTTTAGCTACACCTGGGCTTTTCTTACTATATTATTACAAGTCGAAAAGGTTAATTGAAATAGTTTAATCTTGGAATACAAATAACTCTCACAAAGTGCAGTGTATGGATTATCATCAATTTATGTTAGTTCAAAAAGAACGGTGGTGTCTCTGTAGACACACATGCCACACAAACACGAGGCTGCACTCTAACAGCCAGCCGTTGTGAAAATGCCAGCCAAAACAAACTAGAACTTCTTTAGAAAGTGTATAGCTACAGAGTAGGCTAAAAGTTAGCCAACAAGCAAACTAGGTAGCAATTGAAGAAGCAATATAATTAGATAGCTGGCTGGCTTTGACTGAATTAGTATTTGGAGAATTACTGCGAGCAAACTACAAAGCAAGCAAATGATTTTCAGCCACTCAAGGACAATTTTAAATTTGTCAAGAGATAAATATTGCTACACGGTAGCTAGAGTGCTAATGTTAACTACCTAGCAAAAAATCTTCTTCTTTCAGCCTCTCAACGACTCTCTTCTATTTGCGTAACGTAAAATGTCAGTTTTCACATGACGAACTTTAACAATTCTCAATGTTACTTTGTCCAAAGTTAATTATTGGTACACAACCTCTAATAACATATTTAAAAAAAATAGAAAGCAGGTAATTTATTTTATTTCCCAGTCAGCAACGGTCTTTAGAAATCTCTACCACTACTATTACATACTTACATACTCGGTCTCCCTCTTGTTCTCCAGGGAGAAGTTGTGCATGTCCATGTTAGCTCCTCCTGACACAGATTCCACCTTGTAGCTCTGAGTCTTCCTGTTCTGATCTTTCTGGATCAGCTTGTTGTGGAGCGGAGGCCTGGTGTCCATCGACCCCCGACTGTGCCCACCTTTCACGGTCGCCACGCCAGGCAACACCGTCATCATCGCAGTCACATTGGTACAGCCTTCTTCTAATTGATTTCCAGCGTTATCTGAAGGGGTAAAGTCATCAGCTTTCAGATATTTTATTCTTATTGAACAATGCTGAAGTAAACATCCGATTGAATTTGGCAGCTGATTCGCTCTTTTGCACCACAAATAGTACTGAAAATGTGTTTTATATGAGTTTTACCTCTTTGTTCTACTTTGAGACTACATAAAACCAGGTCTAGATCAAAGCAACTATACTTACACTTGTCAAATCTAGACTAGATTAGACTCCAGAGACTGCTTAAATACTCGTATCTGTCCTATGTGAGCTGAATGCAGAAAAAGCAGTGGAATCAGCATTTTTAACAAAAAGAATAAAAGTTTTACAAATCTGAAACAGTGTTTTAAACAGTCTATGGAGTTTAAGTTTAAGTATAGTGGTTTTTAAGCTTGACCTGGTCTTATGTGGGCTTGATGCTGAAAAAGCAATACAATCGCCTTCTTTTTTTCATAGATAAAACAAAGGTTTTACAAATCCTAAAATGGGTTCTAAACAGCTGTAAGGCTTTTATTACAATATATTACAATAAAACTCTGTGATGCAAAAACGAGGACTAGGCTCCTAAATATCGTCATTAACTTTTCCCTCAGCAACAATTTTACTTTACTATTAGGATAAAACATTATTGTACGGCATTGTGAATGCCTGCTTTTCTTAATCCAACAGAGAAGTATTGACTGCCTAAGAGAGGCCTGTTTAAAAGAGACAAAATAAAGTTAGTCATTGCCTTGTGGGCTGTTTGGAGCCAGAGCTGAAGCCAAGTAATAAACAGAAACATGACGATTTCATATCCACAAATTTCCACATCATGCAGACCAAGGGTTAGAGTCACAGAGACAAAATGAGTGTAAACAAGACTTTTTAAGGACGCTGTGAGGAAGAAAATGTTGAGCATGTGTTCATATGTGTAGGGTGGGAGAATAGGGTATAGTGGGCTACAAGAGGAGGTTAGGGCAGTAAGAGTTAAAGTGGGAGATGAGGGAGCAGATATATTAATAGTCTGTGGTGCTGGCAAAGATTCCTGTCAAATCGTTAAAGACAGAGTGGGGACCATCTGACGGCTAGGAAGAGAGGAGGGGGCTCCAAACACTCCTCCCTAATATAGGAGAGGACCAAACTACCCGCCATGTGCCACCCGGTCGGCCACACCACCACAAGGCCTCAGTCAGAGGAGCTAACTGAGCTTAAAGACGTCCCAAAGAGGCAGAGGGACGATGGGAACACACATGCAGCGGCTAACACACACCCAAACACAATTTTATACCGTTAACTCAAAGCAGATTTTGTGTTTGAGAGCTGCGGTGAGGGCGGCGTACGGACATTTAGGGGTGTAGCTCGTGTGGGCAGGCAGGCTGGCAGCCCACCCTTTCTCTGTGACCACCTGATCAATTAGTGACGTGGTGGGGCTCCACAGTCTCCCAGGCTCTCCAGAATTTAGAATAACAACATGGATGTCAACAACAACATCAACTGAAACATGACGGCGTCAGAAACCAACAAATGCTTTTTAACCTGAAACATCCTTCACACGTTTTTTTGGAACTCTGCAAAAAAAATGTCCATAAACGTCCATAACCAAGGACACAAATATTGAGCCCTTTTTAAGATTCCTGCTAGCATAACTTTTTATTGTCAATATAAATTTTTATATAACCTTTCTAGGAAGTCTGGGGCGTTTTAGATAAACACATTACGCAATTTGTTTGTATAATGGCACAAGGGTAAACAGCACAAACTGCGGTGAGGAGAGCTTGTTAATGTCTGGGAGGAGAGGCTGCTCTGGAGCTGGGGACTGATGGTGGTGGAAACCACTGGTCTGCACTTACACACTCTCACCAACAGGGGCGCTTGGGATCATTTCCCACATTTCTCCAATAATAGAGATACTGTAAATAAGCATGCATTGATATCTGTCTTACTACGGTTATTTATTGTGTTCTGCTTGACAATCCTGAGAAGTGCTATAATATGCATCTTTTTGCTCTCACATTGGAAATAATTTTAGTTTTGTCTTACATGAGAGATTGCAAGAGAGAAATAAGTACATATAAAATGACACAGAAAGAGAGGAAGAGAAAAGAGAGAATATACAGTCTATGTGACAGGAAATGAAAAAGTAAGACTGTAAGTTCCTGCTGTGGATACCATGTTAGTAATCTAAGTTACTGTAGGTAATACACTGTGGTGTGTGTGTGTGTGTGTGTGTGTATGTGTGTGTGAGTGTGTGTGTGTGTGTGTGTGTGTGTGTGTGTGTATGTGTGTGTGTGTGTGTGCGCACTGGTGGATGCATAAGCATTTGTGTGTGTGTATGACAATGTACTGCTGAGTGCTTGCACACTGCATGCTACTGTGGCCAAACCAAATAACCAGGAAGAAGAAAACACACACAGAGGCTCCTGGAGGCCTGACGTCAGCAGTGCCTAAAGACACAACAGTGTGTATTCACATGTAGGTGGCATGTGTGCCGTTTCACCAGTGTGAGCAGCATGCATAAACACAAAATACCATGCAGATATAAGGTCTCTCAATGTTAGCAGAGATACTAACATGCAATAAGGAAATATGCAGTTCTCAATGATAAAGACTTGTGTGAGTGTGTGTGTTGGTTGTTTATAGGGAATTCAGTTTGCCACACACCCAATATGTTTTGGCCAACATCCTGGACCAGGAAAGCAGTAGCAGATTTTTGCATGCTGTTTTCAAAAATCCATGAGCTTTCCCTGAAGGAAAATAAGGACATTACAGAAGACAAGGACATGATCTGCACTCAGCCTCAGCTAAATACTGTATACTTACAGTATGTATGTATGTGGCATTCCATAACTATTGGTTGAGAGAGCCAGGGTGTGTGTGTGTGTGTGTGTGTGTGTGTGTGTGTGTGTGTGTGTGTGTGTGTGTGTGTGTGTGTGTGTGTGTGTGCGTGTGTGTGTGTGTGTGTCAGGGAGAAAGAGAAAAGAAGTAATGTTATCTTTTCGGTAAAACAAACAATCTGCAAACCCCAGACGACACTCTTTTAATTACTCAATTTTATTTTTCATTTTACGCATGATAGTCCAAGTCTGTGCACATATGGGAAAAAAAGTGTCCGCCTGGTGGGAAAGCATCGATTAATTGCTGCGTAAACCTCCAATCCATAGCTGGTGTTTTCCACTCAAACTTTCAGGAGCCTATGGGATTTTAACCCACGCGAACACATCACTGTGCAATGTCAAGCCTCCCTTCTAAAACCTAACGACTAAAACCTGCAAAACATCCCGCAGAATACATTTTGCGCATGTTTGTGCCTTATATCTTCAGTAGGTCAGTCTTTATCACATCCACTATCAGTAGCCTACTACGCACTTATTTTATCACATGCGCAGGGAACTCCGCACAGAGTCACATCTCATGTATAGAGCGCCTGTCAAAGCCGCTAAATAAGAACGCACGCACAAAAAAAGATTATCTACACATTATAAAAAGCAGTCTTACCTTGTTTTTGCACAGGTATGAGAATGCTGTTCAGTTTTTTGGACGCTGCGTTGGAGCACAGTCCCCGTCCCTCCAGCAGAGCTTGCAGGGGTCGGCTCTCCCCCAGCTGAGGCTGGCAGGTCAAGCCGGAGCCACAGCGCGCCGTGTACACTCCACACGCCAGTCCCTCACCGAGGGCGCACGTCATGCAGCAGCCACAGCCGGGCTCCTTCACCCGCTCCGTGCAGTCCTTCGACAGCGGCTTGCACTGCAGGAGCGCCCCGGCGTCGCACGGCTCGCATCGGACCACCGGCCCCACGGTGCCGGCAAGCCGGGTGAACGCAGCTAGTGCAGCGGCGAGACAAAGCACACAGAGACCGGGCATTCTGCCGATTAAGCTGGTCACAAAGGGACAGTATGTGAGTTGTCACGTAGGCTTAAGGGGACTCTCTGTGACACAGCGATCCGGCTAGCCTTCTCCATCTGTATTTTCTTTTACGCACACTTCTCGTTTTATACAGACGGAAAAAAGAGCCAACAAGTCACACCCTCCTCCGTATGAATAATGTAAACGGAGAGCCCCGATATGAGGGTCCGCTACATCCAGTCTGAGGAGAGAGAGAGAGAGAGAGAGAGAGAGAGAGAGAGAGAGAGAGAGAGAGAGAGACAGAGAGACAGAGAGAGAGAGAGAGAGAGAGAGAGAGAGAGAGAGAGAGAGAGAGAGAGAGAGAGAGAGAGAGAGAGAGAGAGAGAGAGAGAGAGAGAGAGAGAGAGACAGACAGAGAGACAGAGAGAGAGAAAGCTGTTTATATGTTCAACACTTAATCCCTTATAATAATTTACTGAGGACTGTTCATCTTTCATGCTCACCCTGTTCTGACAAAAAAAAAGCAAAGGTGTTAATCTCCATCTGGAGGTTCTTGTCAAAAGACAGTCAAGTGATGTGAGCTGCAGATAACATGAAGGCTAGCATTAGTTGTTTACATTTCTCTCTTTACTTTTTCAGTAATATTAATATTTTTCATGTTACAGATAAAATGCACAGATGCAGATTTCCACAAGGACAGAAATATGCTGCACCAAGGAAGATTTCTTCTGTGTTGACTGTTCCCTAACCTATGGAGGTTTCCACACCACTGGCCACATCCCCTGCTGGCATCAAAGGTATGTGAGTGAATGCCATTGGTAGTACCCCCCACATGCAATACTGATAAAACATTCCTCTGGGCAGGTGTGTAGGTGGCCTCCATATTAACCCACTAAAACAATAATTTCTTTGCATATACCTTGTGTGACCACATGCTCAGTTGTGGAGGCAGCCAAAGAGGTTTGCTTTACTGTTCAGGGTTGAAGAAGCTGCAGTGTTGGGATGCACATGTCCAACACCAGCCACAGTTACTGTGCACGTGCAGGCCGTACTGCATACCTGACCCTTTCAGCCAAGTGGTTTCAGGAGCAGTGCTCACCTTTCACATACCCTAAGCAGACCTGGTGATCTGGCACTTTGCAATGCCCCCCTCCCCTCCTTCAAGTCCCATCGGCAAGCATCCAGAACCCCTGAACCTTCCCTCCTGTATGCCCCCCCTCGACCCCACAGGATTGCTAATTATTAGGAAAAAAAAATTCAGATTCTGCAGGCTCAGCATCTGTCCAGCATATCCTCCTGTTCTGCAATAACAAACTTGAGAGGGGGGTACACACTGAGAAAATAAAGCAATCAGTATCGGCCATTGTGTGATTTCCACTACAGAAGCAGAAAAAGTGTTGAGACTGCATTATGAAAAACAAGCAGAGGGTAAGGAAACACCCCCGGAAAAGCAAGAAAACGACTAGGCTAAGATTAGTTTTCTTATTACTTGACTTTTTTTTTCTTTCTGTATTTTTTCACGCATGAAATATTCAGCTTCTGACCTTTGGCTTGTTTATTGTCTGCCCGTCCGTCCAAGGTATGATTTACCTAAATCGCACTTACTGTTTAAACTAATTCAGCAAAAAGACACTTTTGAGAAACTGTGCACCCTTTGTGTGAATACAGTACGATCACAGTTTATTTTGTCATACTGTAAAGGCGATAGGTTTCATCCTGATGTGCTGTTATTGCTGAATAACTGGCTAAAGATACATGCTAAACCAGTCTTCAGACAATATATAAACAGCCTAAATGGATTTGACATTCTCAAGTTTTATGACATTTTTACTTGATCAGAAGAGATAGCATGTGGTAAAAGTCAACCAATGGGGCGATAACATAACAATAATCTTGTCCTGCACATCCATTGGGATCCTCCAGATTTCAGTCAGAACTGAGTGTGTTGTAATTTGCCTCGGGACAGTTTAAAGATAAAATTAAATGAGACAACTGTTGGCACAAACCTGCATGTCTCATTTCCCGAAACCACATGTTCAACTCGTTTGTGTTGCTGTCTTAGCGAACTGCAATAAGAGGTTTCTCAAATGATCTGGTCTTCATCTTGCGTATGTACCTTTGTCTTTCGGTCTCTCTGTCTTCTCTTGATATTATCTAGTCTCGCTCCCAATCAACATTCATCCGCGTGACATTCCCACAATGCAGCACATTTTAGGCCGTAAATCATTAATTGGAAACTCAAAGTCGATGACGGTCCTCAGTAACACTGGCATAATGAAATTCATAATTTGAGAACAAAAGGATCTGGACAGATTTATTTGTTTCCTTCCTCCACAAGTGATTCGAGCAGCAATTTCCTTGCTGTCAACATAGGCTGTATTCATATGTGAGCTATACCATCAGCACGCACCACACTCGCTGACCACGTTATGACCTGCATATCCTTTCATACAAAAAACAGGCATTTTACATTCTATGCACCATGCATCATCTTCACAGCACGGTTATGTAATGTTTTGTCATATGGACGACTTCACCACAAACAGTAACAGTTATTAACTCAGCGCAAGGGTTGAAACTCTAAGTCGGTCAATATCTGACAGAAAATGACCCAAAAATATTTTAGCTTTTGAGAATTGATTCATTTCTTCTCTTGTCCTACGTGTAATCGACGAAGCAGTTTAATGACAATTCCAGTTTGTTACAACTTGGATCTTGTTTTTGTAGTTTTGGCCATCATTACTATCTTTGAGCACAAACAAATCTTAGCTCAAGGTCTTGTATAATTTTCCAGAGCTTTCAACCACATTTTACGGTCTACATCGGTGGACAAAGCTTTCTCTGTTGTCATGGAAATAGATTAGATGTCATCAGGTGGCCTACGTGAGACCTAGGACACAGCCAAGCAAACTCCCTCTGCTGATGAACACTGTGACATGAGGTTGTAAACTCAAGAAACTTCTCTCACTTATGATAAGTAATTAATATAGAGTTGCCGAAACATGGTGGGTAGAAGGAAGTTTGATGAACCTTCATCTGGAGGTAGAGCTGAAAGCAATGCATCCAAAAAGTTTCATTCATTAATTAACCCCTGCACAGGAAAACTGTGTGCACAACTACGGTAGTAGTAGATACAGTTGAAGCAGGAAGTAGCTCTGGAAACTTTGATAGATGTTTACCGTCAACAAGCTTGTTGTTTGTTGACTGCTTCCTCACATGTGTTCTTTTAAAAAATATTTTCGTACAGGATTCAGCACATTCCAAAGGGCTGACAGATTTTAAATTAATTAAACATTCCTTGAAGCAGCCAAAAGAAAGCCTTTCTTATCAACAGAATCCATTTCAACTTTGTAAACATCCTCACAAGGCAGCCCAATTGTGTCTCACTGATTGTATTGTACACAGTTGGGTTGCTTTTCCTATCAGGAGAATGATTCAAATGTAATTCTGTTGAATGATGTTGGCTGTGGCTTACAGGGAAAAAAAAGGCATAAATAATATGTACTGGCAGTTTCGTGTTGAGGAAAATAATTTGGTGCTCCTTAACTCAGCCGGGGTGCTGACAGCAAGGACAGGCCTCGTCCGTCATGGGGGAACATGAAGATAGACTAATAAAGCTGCTTCATTTCTAAAGGCTGATAATCGCATTTGGGATGTTTTGGGGTCTTTAAACGACAAGACTGTACAACATGTTGTAACATCTGGTAAACTTGCAGTACAAAAATGTGAGGATTAGTTCATTGATATTGAAAATCTGCTAGTCCTATCATAATCAGAATTGACATCTAGCATTACCACCTAATGATTGCTTTGTTTTACTTTAGTAGAGCAAAGAAGATGGGATTTAACTGTATGTAGGATGCCAACTTGGGTGGTAGACATCTGCCTTGTTAACCACCATCCTCAGACCCCATTCATTTGGCTGTTTTGAGGTTAGGACTGACAGTTGATTCCTTTTCCAGAAAGTTCAAGGCCTATAGTTATTGTTGTAACGGTGTCTGAAATGGTTAGAATTCCCCTTTAGGTTTTCTGTGGCTATAAAACAGGTAAACAACTGTGCCAATACAGTCCTGTTACGTTTTTATGTGTTTTCCCACTCAGATAACGCTGAAAGTTTCCACATCGACCATCATAGTGACTTGTACTTTCTTGGAAAGCAAAGGATTGACTATTGAGTAAATGTTCCAGAAATTATAAGAGTTCTCTGTTTATAATATTTGAGAGTTATACATTCCAAGTTGTCACCATTTTTCTAGAGATAATGATGCAGCTTTTATTGAAATATATTAAATGTCACGCATGCTTTTAAAACAAGCTGTTCTTTATTGATTGCTGTAATGGGGGCTGCTCTACAGGAATGAACTCTTCGTGTTAGATCTGTTTTCCATAAATCAATGGAATGAACATGGCCTGACCGCTCTCTGTCAGTGTCTGCATGACATGGTTAGAGAAACATCTGGAGGCAAGAAGAGGAAGACAGAAAGAGGACTGTGTAGAGCTAGAAAGGTGAAGAGAGTTAAAAAAAAAAAGTTAACTAGCCGTTGGTTTTTAATCAAGACAGCTGCATGTGGGAGCAAAGAGAAGCAAAGAGGTTAGGGTTCGACCATGTGTTATGATGTGTTTGTGGTAAAGTATGTGCTGTTTGTTTGGGCTGCAGTTAGATATGCCTGGCAGCTCTCAGCAGGAGGTCTGGGTCCTGCCCAGCAGAGGCTCACTCTAATTGGTCCAAAAGGCAGTGTGGCACCTTGGATTGAACTCATGCCTGGAAGCCAGGTATGGCATACTTAGCAGCATACTGAGGAGTCACTGACTGTCTTTAGGTCAGCAGTCCTCCCACGGCTGGCCGGGCGGAGGAGGAGAAGGAGATACGAGGCTAGACAATCTCGACTGGCGCTCTCAGGTTGACCAACTCAAGTGACACTTTCCTGAGAGCCGGCCAATTCCTGTCCTGACACACATACCCAGCTAGCGCCATTTAGGAGTCTTCAGGCTTGTTGCTCACCAGGCACTGCCGCTTCAGACACTCTTCCACGCTTCCTAAAAGCCAATGCAGCGTGGAAGGGTCAGAGAGTGTGTCGCTGCAAAGACAAAGTCCTTACTAAGAGGATTGAGATCCTAAACGTAACTCTCACAGTCTAACTGTAACCACAGGTAGGTAAAAGGAAAAGGCCAGCAGGTGAAGACTCTGGTGAGTGTTGTCTAATCTTGGCTTGCACCACGTAGTCACGTGTAGTGATGTCACCTCCGGAGAGCTGGGCGTGTGCTCCAAGTCAAACCGATGCTGTATTGGGGTAGTGGCAAACATCTCAACAGACAGACAAAGACTTGGACTTGAGTCAGACTGCTTAGCTGCTCTAATCAATATTCTTATATTAACAATGGATAATATTACTTTGTCTAATGTGAAAGGTGTCGCTCCACTGCGATTCTGCTTTACCCCTCAGCTCTTAGCATCTTACAGCTCTGTTTAGGTTTTACGGCTCCCAACTTTATTGTACTGGTCATTTTCGGTTCTTTCCAATCATCAAATGGCAAGTAGACAAAGTGAACAACTGGCTGGTGGACATAGTGGAGCAGTTAGAACCTGAAGAGGTAGATTTTCCCCTCAGGATTTGGCAGAGACCAACACAGGGATAAACGCAGAGTGACTATTGATTGCAATTCATTGGGTGGACAAATGAATGCTTATGTTGCGGCATGTCTGCTGGATGTGTAAAGAGGGAACAGTTTGCTAACACACTCAACCAAAACTTTAGATGATAATATGTCAATGTTGTGTTTACAGTTTGTAACCCAAGTGGCAAAAATAAATAAATAAAGTAAAGTAAAGTTATCAAACTCACTATATTTTAGGGTTGTATCCACATGGTTGAATGCACTTATTGTAGGTTGCTTTGGATAAAAGAGTCAGCTCAATAAATCTAATGCAGTGTAGTGTAAAAAATGTTATTACAGGGATTTGATGAAAAGCAACGGGAGCTCACAGATTTGAAATCAAAAGATGAAAGCTAAAAAACAATATCTCTCTCTTTCTCCCTGATGAAGGGACAGGTGTTAGCACTGCAGAGAGTTCTGCCAAAAAGGCTGGAGTAAAGCCTGTTATGTATGAATGTAACCCCTGTATCTTTTGACACATGTTGGAGCCTGACCTGACACTGAGCAGGTGTGTGCCAGAATGGGCTAAAAGGCAGCATGTCCTGCACACCAGCTGCAGAGTGGCTCTGGCTGAACCCTGCTGCCTGCTAAACCTGCGTGCCTGACGTGCTGTTTGGATTGCGGGTGACTGATTAGGTCGAGATGTAGAGCCCTTCAACCACAACGCGTCTGAGCTGCTGCACTCAGGCGGCTAACAGCTGCACAGAGCAGCACCTAGCTGTAGCCTAATGGATGGCTTCCGCGTCGTACATGTGGAGGGGCTGACAGGCTGTATAGGAAAATGTAGGTGTGGCAATGATGTTCGACGTGTCAGATTGTGTACTGAGCTACCTCTCAGGCCCCCAATCTATCAGATCCTGCTGTTAAGGCTATGTTATGAACAGGGCTGCAACCAACATTTTCCTTATTGGTTAATCCATAAATTGTCAATGGTGGACGCCCATAACAAGTTACAAGGGCCTGAGATTTCTTGTTTTACACAACTAACAGCACAAAACCCAAAGCAGCAGAAACTCTCATTTGAGTTTTGCTTTTCTGCTTGATAAGATTATCAAAATCGTCAGTTGACCTTTGACACATCTCCAGCAGAGTAGTCTATTCTTCACCGCCTCTCTAAATGTCCAGTATGTTCCAAACACTAAACGGCTTTGTCACCAGCATTAGATAGTTGCAACTATCTTTGTTCGAAAAGCAAAAACATTTTAAGTTTATATGGACATTTTGATTAATTTTGCCATAAAACTGGAATGCCTCTTGAATCCATCATATCTGCTGTCGGCTGTTATAATCGCCATCCTCCGTGAAGGATCAAGGAGCTACAGACTTTTCAGAGACACCTTTTGATTATTAAATGACCCAACGTATGTGTGTGCTTATTGTATGTGCATACTCGCACACATGCAACTGTGCTCCTCACATCAGTGATTCTGTAAAGGCCATGTCGAGCTCTGCAGATTGTTTAAGTGAACGGTGTGTAGGGGGAGAAATTAATGGCTCCCCCCTGCTTATTGCTTAACAGAGTGAGGCGGCAGTGGTGTGGTGGTGGTGGGGGGAGTGGCAGTAAAATAGGTTGGTAAAGTAAATACACAGTGCTCCTCTTTTAGCAGAATGAAAATGTAATCTCACCCCAGTTTTTAAATCTGTCTCCCCTGCGAGACCTTGAGAACAACACGTTTCCCATCAAACGACAGATTAATCTTGTGTAACTCATGCGTGGTCACATCCCATTTCTCTGGCAGTGCTGGGAAAGCTGTGTGGGAGTCCAGCGGCAGAGGGATGTCAGGGGGAGACGAGAGGAAGGGCTTATTGCGTGCATCATATCATCTGATTTGTGAGGAGGGGGGAGCAATAATAAAGATGCCAGAAGTGAAAGCAATATCACCGTCTGGGCCAACATCTCTCTGGCTGCCTCCTATAGGTCGTGTTTTCTGCATTACATTACAAGGCTGCAGAGCCGCTGACAAGGAAGTCTGTTGGCTGGTGGAAACTAAAACAATTTCTGTTGGAGATGTCAATGCATAAAGCTCAATGAACAAGCTATACTGCTTCACATTAGTTTACAGTGAAAAGGAGAATAAACCTGTGCAGATTAGACTTAAAGTAGTAGCAAGACTACACATCTGGGAGTTGGTTGTACTAAGCTCACATTACAGTGTGAGTGTTATTCAGTTACATTTCATTTAACCGTGTTTAAAGTGCAAACAATCATGAGGATACAACTCTGAACGGACTGAGTCTTGCAAGTAGATTAACTTCAAATAGGTGAAATCATTTTAAGTGCAGTTTGCAATAATTTCAAATAAGACAAAACCATTTAGTGGAATACACAGACTTTTTATTATTATTATTATTTATTTTTTTGCCGAGGTGCAGTCGAAACAGGTGAGTTTTCAGTCTGCTACGGAAGATGTGAAGACTGTCTGCTGTCCTGACATCAATGAGGAGCTCGTTCTACCATTTTGGGCCAAACCAAATTGTACGATAGTGATGCAGTTATAACCGCTGTCATGCCGTTAATCTGCAGATCAGGCGGGGCGGGGGAATCATAAAAACATCTGAGGAAAAGCAGTAAAATAGTGGCTTACAAGATATCTTAAAAACAATCATTTTGGGCTTTGGAGGTAAATTAACCTCATGTGTGCGTAATGTGTCACTAGTAGCCTGTAAGTTCAAATAGGGGTGAGCGGAGTGCAGCAGCACGTCTGGCCGCCACACGCCGTGGGATACTTAGAACATTGTGCCTTTTGCGTGTCTTTGTAGTCATTGTGTTGTACAATTGGGGATAATGGCGCACCCTCCGAGACAGTCAAACCCTTGAAGGACTTCATGGTGTTCCCTTCTGAAGTAGACAAGAAAAGTGACGGGAGTAGTTGTGTGAAGGATAAAAATGAAAGCTTGAGGACAAAACCTTCGGAAAGCATCCCCACAACCTCTTTTGAAAGGGCTTTTTCAGACGCTTTGATGATTCAACAAGTACTTAATTTGAAGCACTGCGGGCTTTACAGCAATACCTGTGTTTACGGCTCCCAGTAATACTAAAGTCACATGCCCAGTGTCAGCTGTCACCTTCCACATTACGTGAAATACATACGCATGTGATCTGGCTTCATTGCCAGTATGTGTGTGCATTAAGTTTACTTAAGTCGACTTGAAATATCTTGAAACGAAGAAAGTAAGATCCAGGTAAAACAAATGCAAAATAAAAAGTCTTGTTTACAAATGCATTTGCAGATGACCTTGCAAGCAGATAACTACTTTGCACTCAGAAAACCTTAGCTTCTGTTGGTGCTGAACAACTGGTACATGTTGTGATTCACATTTCCTGACCATATAGTCTAATGTATTTTTGCCACGACCACCTGTGAAATTCCTCATGAGAACTTTATTTCTGACACAAAATATTTGGGAGCTACTTGACATAATGTAGAAGAGAACGTGAGTGAGAGAGAGAAAAGAACGCTGTCATGCACGCTTACACACACACGCGCACACACATACACACATATGCACACACATATACACACACACACATGCACACACATACATATCCTTTCTTGGAAAGCCACAAGTTTCTAATTATATCCTGGGTTTCAAATAAAAAGCGTTTACAGCCAATTCGTTTGCGTAAATGCCATTCCTGTCTGTGTGGAGCGATGTAACCATTTCTACCCCCGAGACAATAAATAGTTTATTGCTTTTATTTGTCATGGCTTTATGTTGTATTGCCAAGCCCTCAAAAGAATAGAAAAAAAGCATATTTTCCCACTAATGACTGTGTGTGATTTATAGAGTCTGCCTTTGACATGGGGGTGTCTGTGCTTTCAAACCGAGCATAATTAGACCTCTGGAGCTGCATGCAGCGCAAAACACATTGGACAGAAATGCTGTGCTTCCCAGAGAGACTGTGCAGTGTGGTTTGGGTATGATGCTGAACGGTCGGTGCATGAGAAAAACGCCTGGAGGTTTCCCTTCCAAACGCACACATGCACGGATTCGCGCACGCACACAGAGGTCAATGATATCTGAAACAAACATAATGATTGGCTTTGACACACTTTCCGAATCAGATACACGGGGAGAAGAAAGAGCATATAGATTGGCTCAGTGGGGATCTAAAGAGTCATTCAAGCTACGAGCTGTTCCCTGCCGAGCAAAGAAAGAACGGATTCCCCTCCCTCCTTCGTCCTCACTGACCCTAAATGCTCACTGAGTGATTTTAACAGGTCACAAAGGAACAGGAGTTCACACTTTTCTTAACACCCCTCACCCCCTCTCACTCCTCCTCCTCTTCTCTCCTTCTTCCTGTCTCTCTTTCCCTCTCTGTGTGGATGAGAAGAAAAAGAGTCAAGAGGTGTTTCTGTTTCGGGTGCCCCCGCCAAGTGATTTCTAATGACACACTGCTCCCGTCCCCACAACATGTATTTTAGAGTAAATGAATCAGGCAGTACATGGCCTCAATGAGTTGAAAGTGCCGCTCTCTGCCACATAAGTACATGGTGCTTGGGAGCCGGGCCGTTCACACCTAGAGCTGCAACGTCAACATAGCACACGTGCAAATAGAGATTGTCTGTGTGTGTGTGTTTTTGGCGGTGTTCTCGCTGAAGAGGCTGGAAGTGTGTGTGAGTATTGAGCAATAGGGTAAATCAACCGAGGAGTAACTTGAGATTTTCACTTTGTTTCCACATTTGTTTATGGGCTGCATTCAGGAGCTCAAACACTTCAGCTCCCAGTTCAAAACCAAAGTGAGTTGACTTGATTAGTTTAGGGGCCTGTACACCAAGCTGAGTCGGTCCGCCGTCGAGCGTCTGTGACCGTCAACGGTCCCTTAAAGTTCTTGCGGTGTCTCTGACGACATTGGCTGTAGCTGGCCCTCACCACTTGCTGATTTACACATTTTGTGCGGTTTCTATTTTGTTCCTCTGATGTTTTTTTTCTTTTTTCTGCAAGCAAAAAGACAGTGGGCTGAAAATAAAAAACACAAAGCAAACAATGCAAAAACCTCCAGTATCAGTTGAAAGTTTTTATCAAACATATTCTTAAATCAACATTTTAAACAAATTCATAGAGGTTTCAAAAAGTTTCCTAATGTTTCTTGGATTGCAAAGACAGGACATCTCAACCTTCATCTCATTGGCTGTAGTCTGTGAAGCTTTTAACAGAAAACATGAGACATTTGATCTACTTTGGTCAACTTTTGTCAGCGCTTCGCCTTTGAGTTGTGTCGCGGTTCTTACAGGGATCTAATGATTGCCATATTAAGGGAAAAGTTTAGGTTTTTTTTAATGCAGAACTTATTTTTCTGTTTCTGTTGTTGATTACAGTTTACATACTGACTTAGACTGGAATTATGGTTCACCGAAGACACTCGTAAACATCTTAATAGATTCTGTGCAGACACGAACAGAGGACTGAAGCTGCTGCTGGTGCTCTGCCAACCTGCTGCTTTCGTTATGTAGGCTGTGTAGACATCTTGTAAATGTCAAGCAAGCTGATTGACTGACTCCTTTCAGAAGGCGAGCTCGTAATGGAAAAAGAATATATATATTTTAATTCAGTACAAGTACAATATAAACTAAATAGTCAAGCGGATATTTCACAATGGCCCTGGTTCACGATCCCTTGCAGCCTACAGAAACATGTTCCAGCCTTTTACTCTTCATTGTTAATTATGTGATGGATCCACAGTTTGACCATATGTCAAATTGGCTTCAAAGTCCAGCATTGTGCCTGAGGGCTTGGTCTAGGACTGTACGATATTGGAAAACAATTACATTGCGATATGTTTTACCTGCTATATTAATTGCAATAGGAAAAACATTTGTTTTTGATCAACATCATCCTTTCTGGAGCCAAAATATTTCTATACTGCTGACGTTGCGTTTATTTTTGCAACCAGATCTTTTCCTGTGTTTTTCTCTTGTTCCGCGCTCATTTTCAGTTTGTGGTCATTGACTTGCAGGGCCTTTTCCTTTTGTATCAAGCGGCAAAAAAGTTTCAGCATTACCCGTTTGAAACAATGTGCCTTACTTGATATCGTACGTCCTGTGATGTGAATATTGCGCATGTGCATATTACATACATACATACTGACAGTATACATACATACTTACAGTATACATACATACAGACAGTATACATACATACTGACAGTATACATACATACTTACAGTATACATACATACAGACAGTATACATACATACATACTGACAGTATACATACATACATACTGACAGTATACATACAGACAGTAAACATACATACACACTGACAGTATACATACATACTGACAGTATACATACATACATACTGACAGTATACATACATACTGACACTATACATACATACTGACAGTATACATACATACTTACAGTATACATACATACAGACAGTATACATACATACATACTGACAGTATACATACATACATACTGACAGTATACATACAGACAGTAAACATACATACACACTGACAGTATACATACATACTGACAGTATACATACATACATACTGACAGTATACATACATACTGACAGTATACATACATACTGACACTATACATACATACTGACAGTATACATACATACTAACAGTATACATACATAATGACAGTATACATACATACTGACAGTATACATACATACAGACAGTATACATACATACTAACAGTACACATACATAATGACAGTATACATACATACATACTGACAGTATACATACATACAGACAGTATACATAAATAATGACAGTATACATACATACGGACAGTATACACACATACAGACAGTATACATACATACAGACAGTATACATAAATAATGACAGTATACATACATACGGACAGTATACACACATACAGACAGTATACATACATACTGACAGTATACATACATACATACAGACAGTATACATACATACTTACAGTATACATATAAACAGACAGTATACATACATACGGACAGTATACATAAATACATACAGACAGTATACATACATACTGACAGTATACATACATACATAAATACAGACAGTATACATTCATACTGACAGTATACATACATACTGACAGTATACATACATACAGACACTATACATACATACAGTCAGTATACATACATACTGACAGTATACATACATACAGATCCTATACATACATACTGACAGTATACATACATACAGACAGTATACATAATAATGACAGTATACATACATACGGACAGTATACACACATACAGACAGTATACATACATACTGACAGTATACATACATACATACAGACAGTATACATACATACTTACAGTATACATATATAAAGACAGTATACATACATACGGATAGTATACATACATACATACATACAGACAGTATACATACATACTGACAGTATACATACATACAAACATACATACAGACAGTATACATACATACTGACAGTATACATACATACAGATCCTATACATACATACTGACAGTGTACATACATACAGACACTATACATACATACAGACACGATACATACATACTGACAGTATACATACATACTGACAGTATACATACATACAGACACTATACATACATACAGACAGTATACATACATACTGACAGTATACATACATACAGACAGTATACATACATACTGACAGTATACATACATACTGACAGTATACATACATACTGACAGTATACATACATACATACTGACAGTATACATACATACTGACAGTATACATACATACAGACACTATACATACATACAGACACGATACATACATACTGACAGTATACATACATACTGACAGTATACATACATACAGACACTATACATACATACAGACAGTATACATACATACTGACAGTATACATACATATAGACAGTATACATACATACTGACAGTATACATACATACTGACACTATACATACATACTGACAGTATACATACATACATACTGACAGTATACATACATACTGACAGTATACCTACATACTGACAGTATAAATACATACTGACACTATACATACATACAGACAGTATACATACATACAGACATTATACATACATACTGACAGTATACATACATACAGACAGTATACATACATACTGACAGTATACATACATACATACATACATACTGACAGTATACATACATACAGATAGTATACATACATACAGACGGTATACATACATACTGACAGTATACATACATACAGACAGTATACAGACATACAGACAGACAGTATACATACATACAGACAGTATACATACATACTGACACTATACATACATACGGACAGTATACATACATACATACAGACAGTATACATACATAATGACAGTATACATACATAATGACAGTATACATACATACTGACAGTATACATACATACAGACAGTATACATACATACTGACAGTATACATACATACGGACAGTATACATACATACAGACAGTATACATACATACATACTGACAGTATACGAACATACAGACAGTATACATACATACTTACAGTATACATACATACAGACAGTTTACATACATACGGACAGTATACATACATACATACTGACAGTATACGAACATACAGACAGTATACATACATACTTATAGTATACATACATACATACATACATACATACAGACAGTATATATTCATACTGACATTATACATACATACTGACAGTATACATACATACAGACACTATACATACATACAGCAAGTATACATACATACTGACAGTATACATACATACTGACAGTATACATACATACAGACACTATACATACATACATACAGACACTATACATACATACTGACAGTATACACACATACTGACAGTATACATACATAGAGACAGTATACATACATACTGACAGTATACATACATATAGACAGTATACATACATACTGACAGTATGCATACATACAGACACTATACATACATACAGACACTATACATACATACAGACACTATACATACATACTGACAGTATACATACATACTGACACTATACATACATACTGACAGTATACATACATACTGACAGTATACATACATACAGACACTATACATACATACTGACACTATAGATACATACTGACAGTATACATACATACAGACACTATACATACATACATACATACAGACACTATACATACATACAGACACTATACATACATACTGACAGTATGCATACATACTGACAGTATACATACATACTGACAGTATACATACATACGGACAGTATACATACATACATACATACATACATACATACATACATACATACATACATACATACATACATACAGACACTATACATACATACAGACACTATACATACATACAGACACTATACATACATACTGACAGTATGCATACATACTGACAGTATACATACATACTGACAGTATACATACATACGGACAGTATACATACATACATACATACATACATACATACATACATACATACATACATACATACATACATACTGACAGTATGCATACATACTGACAGTATACATACATACAGACAGTATACATACATACAGACAGTATTCATACATACTGCCAGAATACATACATACATACAGACAGTATACATACATACTTACAGTATACATACATACAGACAGTATACATACATACGGACAGTATACATACATACATACAGACAGTATACATACATACTGACAGTATACATACTGACAGTATACATACATACTGACAGTATACATACATTTAGACAGTATACATACATACTGACAGTATACATACATACTGACACTATTCATACATGCTGACAGTATACATACATACAGACAGTATACATACATGCTGACAGTATACATACATACAGACAGTATACATACATACATACATACATACATACTGACAGTATACATGCATACAGACAGTATACATACATACTGACAGTAGACATACATACAGACAGTATACATACATAATGACAGTATACATACATACAGACAGTATACATACATACAGACAGTATACATACATACTGACAGTATACATACATACAGACAGTATTCATACATACTGACAGTATACATACATACAGACAGTATTCATACATACTGACAGTATACATACATGCAGACAGTATACATACATACTGACACTATAGATACATACTGACAGTATACATACATACAGACACTATACATACATACATACATACATACAGACACTATACATACATACAGACACTATACATACATACTGACAGTATGCATACATACTGACAGTATACATACATACTGACAGTATACATACATACGGACAGTATACATACATACATACATACATACATACATACATACATACATACATACATACATACATACAGACACTATACATACATACAGACACTATACATACATACTGACAGTATGCATACATACTGACAGTATACATACATACTGACAGTATACATACATACGGACAGTATACATACATACATACATACATACATACATACATACATACATACATACATACATACATACATACATACATACATACAGACAGACAGTATACATACATACTGACAGTATACATACATACAGACAGTATACATACATACAGACAGTATTCATACATACTGCCAGAATACATACATACATACAGACAGTATTTATACATACTTACAGTATACATACATACAGACAGTATACATACATACGGACAGTATACATACATACATACAGACAGTATACATACATACTGACAGTATACATACTGACAGTATACATACATACTGACAGTATACATACATTTAGACAGTATACATACATACTGACAGTATACATACATACTGACACTATTCATACATGCTGACAGTATACATACATACAGACAGTATACATACATGCTGACAGTATACATACATACAGACAGTATACATACATACATACATACATACATACATACTGACAGTATACATGCATACAGACAGTATACATACATACTGACAGTAGACATACATACAGACAGTATACATACATAATGACAGTATACATACATACAGACAGTATACATACATACAGACAGTATACATACATACTGACAGTATACATACATACAGACAGTATTCATACATACTGACAGTATACATACATACAGACAGTATTCATACATACTGACAGTATACATACATGCAGACAGTATACATACATACAGACACTATACATACATACTGACAGTATACATACATACTGACAGTATACATACATACTGACACTATGCATACATGCTGACAGTATACATACATACAGACAGTATACATACATACATACATACTGACAGTATACATGCATACAGACAGTATACATACATACTGACAGTATACATACATACAGACAGTATACATACATACTGACAGTATACATACATACTGACACTATGCATACATGCTGACACTATACATACATACAGACACTATACATACATACTGACAGTATACATACATACATACATACTGACAGTATACATACATACTGACACTATGCATACATGCTGACACTTTGCATACATACAGACACTATACATACATACTGACAGTATACATACATACAGACAGCATACATACATACTGACAGTATACATACATACTGACACTATACATACATACAGACAATATAAATACATACAGACACTATACATACATACGGACAGTATACATACATACTGACAGTGTACATACATACAGACACTATACATACATACTGACAGTATACATACATACATACAGACAGTATACATACATACATACTGACAGTATACATACATACTGACAGTATACATACATACATACTGACACTATGCATACATGCTGACACTATACATACATACAGACACTATACATACATACTGACAGTATACATACATACTGACATTATACATACATACTGACACTATACATACATACAGACAATATACATACATACAGACACTATACATACATACTGACAGTATACATACATACAGACAGTATACATACATACTGACAGTATACATACATACTGACACTATGCATACATTCTTACACTATACATACATACAGACACTATACATACATACTGACAGTATACATACATACAGACAGTATACATACATACTGACAGTTTACATACATACTGACACTATACATACATACAGACAATATACATACATACAGACAGTATACATACATACTGACAGTATACATACATACTGACACTATGCATACATGCTGACACTATACATACATACAGACACTATACATACATACTGACAGTATACATACATACAGACAGAGAATATTTTAGATAGTTGTGTTAGTGCTGCTGCTGCATCCTTCTATCACTACAATAAAGCTGGTGACATTCCATTACTTTCAGGACTGTAATTAGATCACCTTATATAACATGAAAATAATGTGAAAACCTTTAAAAATATTAGTAATTAATATTCCATACTCCGAGTATAGTTTAAGTTTTATAATTTGATGATGTTATCCGAGAACTGAGGTGACATCAGGCACACAGGTGTGTTTGTGTGTGTGTGTATGCGTGTGTGTGTGTGTGTCTGCGAGTGTGTGCGAGTGTGTGCGTCAGAGCAGAGGAGGTTAACCAATACATTTGGTCTGACTAACAAAGATCTCTAAATGTGATAAAACATTGTCTACGTTGTGCAAGTAACCACAAATCCTGCAGAATCAGGATGTGATAAAAGACACCCCCCATTGTCTTCATTTCCCATCATCTTGTGTCAAAACAACATTATTTACAAGGTACTTTTTTTTTGTTAGGCTTAATTTTACTTACAGTAAATCCAGAGAGAGCAGGAAGGACGTCATATGATGACGTCTGTGAGCCAGATTGAAACCACAGACGTCACAAACCTGCAGTTTGTGTATCAGCACTGCTTTGTAATGAATATATCTGTCCAATAAGGATTTTGTGTTTATGAGGCCAAGCATTAAAAGGCAACGGAAACAGTTCTTTTTGCCCCCCTTTGACCCCCAAACTGCCTCATAATAAATCTAATCTGCAATAAATCACACATAGGCTAGAGGAGGTGAAATAAGGCTATTTTATAAAGGACAAGGAAGGGGAACAATTTATTGCATTGATAAGTTTCAACGCTCCACGGTCCTGCGGTCCCATGGTCCTGCTGATTGTGAGGACAGATTGATAACATTGATTTTGCAGTGTGTCACAGTCACCTGACTGGCGAGGACTGGTGGAGACATATCAGGAGGTTTCAGCAGCCAATAACAGCTCAGCCAAGCTCTCTGTCAATCATCGTACCGCAACCTATTGCTTGCTCTGCAGCTGGGCTGAAGCCCTGCCTCCTGAGCTGTGCAGTCAAAGGGTTAAAAAAAAATATTCATTATGGTCAAATGATCTGTTTTCTTGATCGAACAGAAAACAACCAGGCTTATTGTATACCTCTGTTTTGTCTCCCAACATGCAACACAGAGGATGGACGAAAGACTGATGTTTCAACTGTCACCGTGTATATATTAGGTTTAGCTTTTTTTCATTATTATTCATTCATTTGACCTTTTATTTAACCAGGATTGTCACATGAGTGTTTCTCGAGACAGTCCAGCCCACCACAGTGATATTACATGAACCAATACACTAAATAATGAAGAGGGAGAAGAAAATAGTTTTTTGGATGATAAGATGAAAAGATGATATCAAATGTTCTAAAACACAGTAGCATGTATATATTTAACAGTACATGTTCACCAGGATACTCTGTTAGGTCTAAATGTCTTGACATAAAATGATATAGAGACAATGTGAAAGAGGAAGAGAAAGCAAAAAAAGAGGAAAAGCCTTGGAGAGAATTAAATGGAAACCAACGGCTGCATGAACTGTAAGAAATTCAAGTTTATTTATTTGACCAAAAACTGAATGTAATGGTCTAAGAACCAACAACAAACAATAATACACAGATGATTTAACACATGTTAGCCACGCATGAAGTTACTTCACATCCCTCCCAATCCTGCAGCCTTCTCTACATGTCTATATTTTAATACCCCCCCCCCCCCCCCCCTCTGTACTCTCTGCCCCCCCCCCCCCCCCACCTCCAGCCTAAGTAGCAGGTGGGACATAAAATGTTGGGAGGTCTCGAGCTCAGGACATCAAAAGGATGCATCATGGGTGAGTCACCCAGATCGCTGCCCTGCATCATGAAAACAGAGCGGCTGTGCATAAAACACTCGTTGGCGGCGAGGGGAATGGAAAGTGGGACACGACCGGTCACAGAGGAATGTAATCAAAGTGCGTTTTATTATGTTCCGCAGCAGGACCGCAGGACACTGCAGCCCTTACCTCACACGTCATTCCACTCAGTCACTGTATGCGTGATGCATGCCTGCTTTGATTTTTAGTGTGTTGAGATGAGTGTGCATGCATTCCTCTCGTTTGTTACATGAGTGCGCTGCATGCCTGCATACTTTTGAGGGTTTTTCGGTGAGAGAATGCCTGGACCGTTGTTTGTAGTGTTTGTCAAACCCAAAGGACCATACAAGCGTGTTTTCAAGTTTAAACTCTTACTCTGCTACATGTTTAGCTGAAGTTAAAGGGAAACCTCTGGGTTCTGTAACTCAAATTAGATGTCTGTAATAGCGCAAATGAATACAAATACTTAAATTATACAACCATGCTCAAGATTATTTAATGTGGTTCACACAAAAGAGAAATGGTAAATATTTTTAGGTGTCTTTAAGAAACACCATTTCCCACAAGCACAAGACTGTAAGCCCAAGGTTAAAAGTCAGTCAGGGTATGCCTGAAGAGAACTAGTTCTAATGTAATACAGTCGTATGTTCGTAAGTGTCGTCCAACCACATCTAATGGGAAAGTATCACCGGTTCTGCATTGCCACACTAGTTTTTGGGGACGAGACATGATGATTGTTTAAATGGGGGTAATAGTGAACAATCTTTCCTCAAAGGTATTCGTGGTTTTGCATTAGTTGTGTGACTTTCACACCTCCACTCACCTGGCTAATCCCCGTATAAAATGGCAATACTTGTCGGATTGTTTGTTTCATAGATTACAAAAATTGTCAGATGCCCCCCTTTTCTGACAATAGGAATAGGTTTTGACAAACTGAGGTCAGTCAAGAGTCAAGTTTGAGAATGGGTTTGTCCATCTCCTTAGTCCAGATATGGCAATAACAATAGTACAAAGACTTACCTTATATAACTTAATGGGCACATAGAATTTGGATTAGAAACCTCAGAAAAACTTATGGAGAAAGACCAATGAAAGAAACGACATTGAGTTATAGAAGCTGATAGAACAGTGGCTAACCCAAAAGTGACGTCAGGACTTTAGTTTTCTTAAGTGTGTGTGTGTGTTTTAGCTGAGTAACTGTACATTTATGTATACTTTCCATTTTGTGCATGGTACAGCTATTAAAAATCTATTGGCATCCTACTAAATCTTTAGTTTACCAAGTTTTGTGTGTTTTAATGAGCCCTTTAAGTGTTGTTTTCTTTCAAATATATATATATATTTATACTATATATATCGGTATTCAGTATTTTACTGTATTTCCATTACAAATCAAAAGCAAAACGAGTGGCTATAAGAAATGGCTAAAATGATCACAGCACTTTTTAGACTTTTAACAGAATTAAGTAAATGGTGATTATAAAAGTCTGCAGTCATGTCATGTACATACAATATATAGCAATGATATACAGTATATCTCAAAAGTGAGTACACCCTTTAGATTTTTGCAAATATTCTGTTATATCCTTTCAGGGGATAACATTATCCTACTGAAACTTTGATATAACTTAAAGTAGTCAGTGTGCTGCTTGAATAACAGTATAGATTTATTGTCCTTTGAAAATTACTCAGTACACAGCTGTTAATGTCTAAACAGCTGGCAACAAAAGTGAGTACACCCCATAGTGAACATGTCCTAATTGTGCCCAATGATGTTGTTTTCCCGCCCTGGTGTCATGTGACTCGTTAGTGTTACAAGGATTCAGGTGTAAATGATAAGCAGGGCTGTTAAATTTGGTGTTTTGGGCACAATTCTCTCTGAATGCTGGACAACATGGCACCTCATGGCAAGGAACTCTCTGAGCGGCTGAAAAAAAGGATTATTGCGCTTCACAAAGATGGCCTTGGCTATAAGAAGATTGCCAACACCATGAAAATGAGTTGCAGCACAGTGGCTAAGATCATACAGCGGTTTTCCAGGACAGGTTCCACTCGGAACAGGCCTCGCCAGGGTCGACCAAAGAAGTTGAGTCCATGTGCTCAGCGTCATATCCAGAGGTTGGTTTCCAAAAATAGACGTGCGAGTGCTTCCAGCATTGCTGCAGAGGTTGCAGAAGTGGGATGTCAGCCTGTCAGTGCCCAGACCATACGCCGCACACTGCATCAAATCGGTTTGTATGGCCGTCGCCCCAGACAGAAGCCCCTTCTGAAACCGATGCATAAGAAAGCCCGCAAACAGTTTGCTGAAGACAATGAATCCAAGAACATGAGTTACTGGAACCATGTCCTGTGGTCTGATGAGACCAAAATAAACCTGTTTGGGTCAGATGGTGTCCGGCGTGTGTGGCGGCACCCTGGTGAGGAGTACCAAGACAAATGTGTTTTGCCTACAGTCAAGCATGGTGGTGGCAGCATCATGGTCTGGGGCTGCATGAGTGCTGCCGGCACTGGGGAGCTGCATTTCATTGAGGGACACATGAATTCCAATATATACTGTGACATCCTGCAGCAGAGCATGATCCCCTCTCTTCGGAAACTGGGCCGTAGGGCAGTTTTCCAACATGATAATGACCCTAAACACACCTCCAAGATGACAACGGCCTTGCTGAAGAAGCTGAAGGTTAAGGTGATGGACTGGCCAAGTATGTCTCCAGACCTAAACCCAATTGAGCACATGTGGGGCATCCTCAAGAGGAAGGTGGAGGAGTGCAAGGTGTCCAACATCCGTGCGCTCCGTGATGTCGTCGTGGAGGAGTGGAAGAAGATTCCAGAAGAATAACAATGGTGGTCACACAAAATATTGACACTTTGGGCACAATTTAGACATGTTCACTATGGGGTGTACTCACTTTTGTTGCCAGCTGTTTAGACATTAACAGCTGTGTACTGAGTAATTTTCAAAGGACAATAAATCTATACTGTTATTCAAGCAGCACACTGACTACTTTAAGTTATATCAAAGTTTCAGTAGGATAATGTTATCCCCTGAAAGGATATAACAGAATATTTGCAAAAATCTAAAGGGTGTACTCACTTTTGAGATATACTGTACATGTACATGTGTACTTGATGTTCACTGTGACTGATCCTACACCTAAAGTAAGTTTAAAGAGTCTGCTTAATTATTTCTACACCATACAGTATTGAATGTAAACCACCAAATAGAAAAAGGTGGAAATAAAGAAATAGCTGCATGTTTTTCCTTTGCAGAATGATTAGTGATGAATAAGAATAGTCTACATGATTTGTAATAAAAGGACTGCAGAACCTAAATGCGGTGCGCTGTCACATGGGTGGCAGTGATGGTCAGGGACCTCGACGGACCAGACCCGGGCAGCAGAGGCTGGCTCTGGGGACGTGGAACGTCACCTCTCTGTGGGGGAAGGAGCCGGAACTAGTGCGGGAGGTGGAGCGCTACCAGTTGGATCTGGTGGGGCTTACCTCCACGCACAGTCTTGGCTCTGGAACCGTACTCCTGGATAGGGGTTGGACTCTATTCTTCTCCGGAGTTGCCCAAGGTGTGAGGCGTCGGGCCGGGGTGGGGATACTCACTAGCCCCCGGCTGAGCACCGCTATGTTGGAGTTTATCCCGGTGGACGAGAGGGTCGCCTCCCTACGCCTTCGGGTTATGGGGGGGAAAACTCTGACTGTTGTTTGTGCCTATGCCCCAAACCGCAGTTCTGAGTATTCGGCCTTCTTGGAGACCCTGAATGGAGCCCTGCAGGGGGCTCCAGTAGGGGACTCCGTAGTCTTGCTGTGAGACTTCAACGCACACGTGGGAAACGATGGAGACACCTGGAGAGGCGTGATTGGGAGGAAGGGCCTCCCTGATCTAAACCCGAACGGTCGTTTGTTATTGGACTTCTGTGCTAGCCATGGAATGGCCATAACAAACACCATGTTCGAACATAAGGATGCTCATAAGTGCACGTGGTACCAGAGCACCCTAGGCCAAAGGTCAATGATCGATTTCGTAATCGTATCATCTGACCTGAGGCCGCATGTTTTGGACACTCGGGTGAAGAGAGGGGCGGAGCTGTCGACTGATCACCATCTGGTGGTGAGTTGGATCAAGGGGTGGGGGAAGACTCTGGACAGACCTGGTAAACCCAAACGGGTAGTGCGGGTGAACTGGGAACGTCTGGAGGAAGCCCCTGTCCTGGGGATCTTTAACTCACACCTCCGGCGGAGCTTTTCAGCCATCCCTGTGGAGGTTGGGGGCATTGAACCTGAGTGGGCGATGTTCAAAACCTCTATTGCTGAAGCTGCGGTGATGAGCTGTGGTCTCAAGGTCTTAGGTGCCTCAAGGGGCGGTAACCCTCGAACACCGTGGTGGACCCCGGTGGTCAGGGAAGCCGTCCGACTGAAGAAGGAGTCCTTCCGGGTTATGTTATCCGGGAGGACTCCGGAAACAGTTGCAGGGTATCGAAGGACTAGAAGGGCGGCAGCTTCTGCCGTATCAGAGGCAAAGCAGCGGGTGTGGGAGAAGTTCGGAGAAGCTATGGAGAAGGACTTTCGGTCGGCACCAAGGTGCTTCTGGAAAACCATCCGGCACCTCAGGAGGGGGAAGCGAGGAACCATCCAAGCTGTGTACAGCAAGGGTGGGACCCTGCTGACTTCAACTGAGAAGGTTATCGGCCGGTGGAAGGAGCACTTTGAGGAACTCCTGAATCCGACTAACACGCCCTCTATGGTTGAGGCAGAGCTGGAAGCTGATGGGGGATCATCGTCAATTTCCCTGATGGAAGTCACTGAGGTAGTCAAACAACTCCACAGTGGCAAAGCCGCAGGGGTTGATGAGATCCGTCCAGAAATGCTGAAGGCTTTGGGTGTTGAGGGGCTGTCTTGGTTAACACGCCTCGTCAACATTGCGTGGAAGTCTGGGACAGTGCCTAGGGGTTGGCAGACCGGGGTGGTGGTTCCCCTATTTAAAAAGGGGGACCAGAGAGTGTGTGCCAACTACAGGGGTATCACACTTCTCAGCCTCCCTGGTAAAGTCTACTCCAAGGTACTGGAAAGGAAGGTTCGGCCGGTAGTCGAACCTCTGATTGAAGAGGAACAATGCGGATTCCGTCCTGGTCGTGGAACAACGGACCAACTCTTCACTCTCGCAAGGATCCTGGAGGGGGCCTGGGAGTACGCCCATCCGGTCTACATGTGTTTTGTGGATCTGGAGAAGGCATATGACCGGGTCCCCCGGGTGATACTGTGGGAGGTGCTGCGGGAGTATGGGGTGAGGGGGTCACTTTTGAGGGCCATCCAATCCCTGTACGCCCAAAGCGAGAGTTGTGTCCGAATACTCGGCAGTAAGTCGGACTCGTTTCCAGTGAATGTTGGCCTCCGCCAGGGCTGCGCTTTATCACCAATCCTGTTCGTGATTTTCATGGATAGGATATCGAGGCGTAGTCGTGGAGGAGAGGGGTTGCAGTTCGGTGACCTGAGGATCTCATCGCTGCTCTTTGCAGATGATGTGGTCCTTATGGCATCATCGGTCTGTGACCTTCAACAGTCACTGGATCGGTTCGCAGCCGAGTGTGAAGCGGTTGGGATGAGGATCAGCACCTCCAAATCTGAGGCCATGGCTCTCAGCAGGAAACCGGTGGATTGCCTACTCCGGGTAGGGAATGAGCCATTACCCCAAGTGAAGGAGTTTAAGTACCTCGGGGTCTTGTTTGCGAGTGAGGGGACAATGGAGCGAGAGATTGGCCGGAGAATCGGAGCAGCGGGGGCGGTATTACAGTCACTTTACCGCACCGTTGTGACGAAAAGAGAGCTGAGCCAGAAGGCAAAGCTCTCAATCTACCGGTCGATCTTTGTTCCTACCCTCACCTATGGTCATGAAGGCTGGGTCATGACCGAAAGAACGAGATCACGGGTACAAGCGGCCGAAATGGGTTTTCTCAGACGGGTGGCTGGCGTCTCCCTTAGAGATAGGGTGAGAAGCTCAGCCATCCGTGAGAGACTCGGAGTAGAGCCGCTGCTCCTTTACGTTGAAAGGAGCCAGTTGAGGTGGTTCGGGCATCTAGTAAGGATGCCACCTGGGCGCCTCCCTAGGGAGGTGTTCCAGGCACGTCCAGCTGGGAGGAGACCCCGGGGAAGACCCAGGACTCGGTGGAGAGATTATATCTCCTCTCTGGCCTGGGAACGCCTCGGGATCCCCCAGTCGGAGCTGGAGAATGTGGCCCGGAGAAGGGAAGATTGGGGTTCCTTACTGGAGCTGCTGCCCCCGCGACCCGATCCCGGATAAGCGGTAGACGATGGATGGATGGATGGATGGAGAACCTAAATGCACTCTTTTAGGGTGTACATTTGAGTAAGACATGTTTTAGATTAGTACAGTTTAAACTAATTATCCCTGTCACATCAATTGTGTCAAGCTGAATAATGTTTTGTTCAGTTCTTCCAACTTGACAAAAGGTCCTCCTGGCCAAACCTTGCACAATCCTTCTTTAATTTTTCCTTATCCTGTTCAGGATCCATGTAATGTTTAAAAGAGCCTTTGAGATAACAGAGGATATGAATCACAAACATGTGACACATCCGTCTCTGATATTCATTAAGGGCATTTTTTCCACCATCATTCTCCAAGATGTTAGTCACCCAACAAAGACGAGAGAGTTTAGAAGGAGAAAAGAAAAGAAAGGGTGAGAACTGAGTGAAGTCAGTAAAACTGAGGCTCTGAGTAAGACGAGACAGAGGTCGCCTGAAGATTTGCCACCTCAAGTGTTTCAAGGGAGCATTTAAGGAGTAGAGGGTGACAACTTGCTTGTCACCTTTCACCGCAAGCTGAGTGGGATGAGCGTGTGACAGTGACAGTTCTACCATGTGAAGAAGTGAAGGGAAGGGGGAGGTTAAAGTGATAGGAAAGCCAAAAATGCCCACAAATGTTAAAGGTCCACAATGACTGCAGGTTCCACTTTGACACAACAACTCCCTGCTTCTGCATATCCACAGTGGACAGACTGTTTCAGGCATGCACACGAATGCCATGAAGTACTATGGAGAGTGGAGGAGGGCAACAGAGCGGGGGAGAGAGAGCACAGGGGTTTAAACAGTGCCATTTATAAAGCATGGCCCTCTGCCTGCCTCATAAACTGTGCATTATTCTGGGAAAAGCAGAAAACCGGCTGGACTTCAGGAGAGAGGGAGAAAGAGTAAGAAAAAAAGAAAAAAAAAATATAGCCCTCTTTTCTCTGTTTGGGCTGTTTCCGTCTCTCCCTTTCTCACCCACTTTAATGGCATCATCATTTTTATACTAAACCTTCACAGGAAACATATGTTTGACACAAGAGTATTGCCACAGCCTGTGATTGCAATCCAGAGAATATGCACATTGACAAAAATATTGCGCCATTCAGAGCAATTGCAGGGATCAAACAAACACATGGGCCAATGGGATGAGCAATAATGACTTGACACAATATTTTGAACTGGATTATACAATATAAATGGCGAAACAACTTCATAGATTCAAAATAAAGTTAGAGTAAAGCCACTGCTCCTTAGCATCGAAAGGAAACAATTGAGGTGTTTTGGGTATCTGATAAAGACTGATAAAGGTACAGTATGTTTCAAACAAAGTCCTTGCTGGATCTTCAAACCACATCTTAAACCCTCTCCCCAGAATACTTCGTCTGTCGGGATTGCAGGAACTGCTTCCGACAATTTCTGTAACTTGGTTAGACCTGATTGGACAACACTTCGTACAAACTAGTTTTTCAAGTACATAAAAACCTTAAGGATGCTTCCCTTTAGAGGTTTTCAGGGCATGTCCTGATGGAAAGACACCGCAAAACACGCTGCAGAGATTACATGTCGCATCTGGGCTGAGGACATCTAGGGATTCCCTAAAATAATACAATGGCTTCCAACTGCTCCAATACTAGGATTAATTAATTGCAGAGTAATTGTAATTAACCTGTGCTGTGTACATGTGTATGACCATTAAAAGAGGATTGCATTTCAAACAGTTTTAAACAACACTTTTGCTTTCAGACATTGAGGGACGTCCAGTTCATTTTTGACCCTAAGCTGTTTGCCACCACAACCAAGACCCGAATAATTGTCTCAAAAAGGATGGATGGTTGGATGAACTGCCCTTTTTGCAAAGCAGGACATTCTCTTACAAATAGCAGCAAAACAAAAATCCATCTTGTCAAACAAATAATGTCGACTGATAACTCCTAAAGGCTATGTTTTCTTTAAACTTGGACTGGGTATAAGGGGTGTAATGATTCATCGTGTTATTGTTTCGTCCTTCACGTTGAAATATAATTGCTTCCCAGCGGAGCTTAATGGTTGAAGTTTAAATCTTACACATTGCACCTTTAAAGTGAAAGGGGGTTAGCCCAAAGTTAGCAACAACAACAATTCAGGCTTACTAAAGGGGTAACAGTGTTGACATTATGTCAAATACGTCTACATATTGTGTTGCAGAGATATCTACTGAAGTTAGCATGCTAACAGCTAGCTCTGCTCCGTCCTGCATGTAATACCACTTGGTCGAATAGAGGTGATAGTGAGACACTGTAGCTCCAGTCTGCCCTCAGTACAGAGGGAGAAGAAGTAAAGCTGCCTGACTCGCTTGTAACTATAGATCGTGTGCATGTGACGTCACGCTTATTTCCCAACTCGTAAGTCAACCATGTTGGATGACCAAGACGGCACCCGTTCACGTGTGAGTTGCTGCAACGCTTCGTAATTTTCTTTGTATTTAAACGTCTAAGATTGAAAGAAAATGCCAACCTTGTGCGCATTTGTGCTTATGATATACCCGAACACTGTAAGACCTTACTTCTTCATATCGCTGACTGGTAAATAAGGCACTTTCTTTACATGTGATGGCAGCCATTTGCTCTTTTCTTCTGTGCATGTTTTTGTTTGGCTTATTCTTGAGCCTACTTCACTTGCGAAAAGCAAAGCACCAATGTGAGAACATGCTTCGCTTACTCCAGCCATACAATCACAGTGTGCAAGGATAACATCGCCGCTCTTCTCACTCACAAACCACGGCTTGAGCGGTGTATCTCGAGCTCTTTGAGAATGATTTATACGGGAATGGACGAGCACCCTGTCAACTTTCACTGGTTTGGTAAGAAGACTACTAACCCAGCCAGAAACAAAGAAATTATAAGCATCTAAGCTCTTGTATGCCTTCATTTGTGCGTTGGTTGCCCACGACGTTTGTAGCACAAGGTAGTTCACAATATCCGGATATTCAACTGGCGGTAATGAATCTAAATCCTCAATATAATCCGACGGCTTTTGCATGTACGGGTCACGGCCGCAAATTTGGACTTTTTCTCTGAATCTTGCCTTTGCAGAGGACTCCGGAGAGTCAAAATACTTTGAAGAAGTCGGAGTTGTTGTTCGCTTTAGACGCCATTGTTGATTTGTTTTTCATCCAAAATGACGTCGCACGCATACGTCACACAGTTTTGTCGCGTGTTTGCACACTACCTATTACAGACATTTTCCATGTCTGTTTTATAATTTAAATAATTGAATCATTTAAATTAACTAAAGTGGCAGAAACAAGAAAACCACCCGCATCACCTTGCTTCGTCCTCACAGCTGCCAGTAGGCTGTTTCTCTGAGTGTATAGCTGTCGGCAGCCGTGGGAAACAGCGTAGCTTCAGTTAGCAGTTAGCTTGAGTTCAGCCACAGCACCGGGGAACTGCAGACTTCTTGTTGCTGCTGTTACACAGGTTGCTTTTGTGAAGCACTGAACCACTTCAACCAATTGTTTCGGAAATGGGTTCATTACTCGAAGCTTCAGGTACAGTGACCTCTACTGGCGAAGTGCAAGGCTACAGTGGATTTAAAGTATCTTTGCCTTGAAAATTCTTTGACACACACATCTAAGACTGAATATCATGTTCTATTTAAAAATTAAGATTGATGAATGTGTGTATGTGTTATTGAGAAGAGAGTTATGGGGGAAAATGTGGGCTTATTAGGCTTTAAATGATAATACAGTTTAAGATTGGATAGTGAAATGAAACGCAACAGATCGACACTGGTCGGATTTGAACCTTTAATTGAGGGAACGCCTGCTCTACGAGCTGCGCAACTGGGGCTGCGCATTTTTATGTGGAATGTACATTATTCTTTCAACAGATTTAGATCTGGTTTCTTTACTTGCACACAAGGAACAGATGATGCTGGCATGCATAAAAATTGTTTCGCTAGTTGGTTGGCTCCATAATGATCAAATACAAATGCAATACCAACAACTCAACAGCAATAACGCATACTACTACGACAACAACCCACAAATTGTGCATTATTTAGAGCGGTTATAAAGTGTTGAGGCGCTCAAATTCAAAACTGTCTTAACCTGTCAGAATCGAGACGAGGCAGTGGCAGCGAATTACTTGATTGGACCGCGAACCAGTCCGGTGATTCATTCAGGAAATTAAGCATTTATTGCTTCGGACGTCATATGTCACGTGATTTAACTTACAATACAATAAATATGCCAAACTACTACAACTAAAATATAAAAATTAGAGATTGTATGGACCCAGTTTAGAAGTGAAATACTGCCCCCTGTTTTTTTGGAGCAAGTGGCTCAGAATACTCATTGAAACTTTAAGGTGGATCTATTATCATTGTAGTGACTCTGCTCTGAATCTGGTCACCAGCTTTGACCAGTAACCAGACCTCCAACAACAGGTATATTTTTATTATAAAGAATAGATTATTTTTTATTTAAATGTCTGGAAGAGCCCAGTAATAAAATTGTCAACTCATATTTTAGTTGCTTTTTGTGAATTGATATAATTGTAACTGATTGTGTTAACGGGCATATGAATCAAACTAAAAGGCTTCGGCAAAGATTCAACATAGTAATGTACCGTGATGAAAATTGTGATTTACACCCCTACAGGATTTTGTTTTGTATGTTTCTTTAATGATACCTAAAATATGAATCTTACCCATTCTATGCTAATTATCAATATTTCACAGTTTGTGATTGACAGTTTGATATCAAATCTCAGTATTTAGTATTTTTCATTTGTTTTAAGAAAACAAGATTTCAGTGGGAAAAAAGTTGACTTGATAGGATGGAGATTTTTTTCAGTGCTTGGGAAGACTTTTATAAAAAGTCAGAGTATTAAGCTATCAAGTGGGGAATAACGCTGTAAAATGTGCTGTCACAGCCTGATTAATAAGAGCATGTCAGGGAAAGAGAAAGACAGCTGGTCTCCCCTTATTCTTTCTTTCCAACTCTCTTTTTTTCTTTCCATGCCAGTCTCCCTCGTCTTCCCCCAGTGCACCAGGAGGTCTATGTTTAGACAGGATAGAGTTCTCCAGGGCCAACACGGGTAAAGCTCTGTCTCGTCTCTGCATGGTGAATGTGTCAGTGGAGAGAGTTATAAGCCCTGCTCTGCCCACCACCCCCACCTTCCCCTTGGCAAGTGGCAGTCAGTCAGCTGATTTGTGCTGCTGAGGGGATTTGGTGTTCCACGTAGGCTATTTAAAAAGCACCAACACCTCTCTCTCCCTCTCTTTCTCTGTTCCAATCCCTCACTGTTTCACTATGTCAAGCACCGGCTCTCTTACAACCTCATAATATACCCCTCACCCATTCTTCTGTATTGCTCTTTGCACTCCCTTCCCCCATCCCCCTTCTTTTTTTTCTGCTCCCTCCTGCCTCGACGACTATTGCTGCATTTATTCCCTCTACTGTATGTCTCTGTCGGTCCAGTTTCACAACATCTTCTGGGGGGGGGGGGGTGGACAATTTGAAGAGCCAGGTCAAAAGCCAGATTCACGCTTCTCTGCCGTGTGGAGAACTAAGTTATGTTCAGTCTAGGAGTCTAGGATTTTGTCCAAGATGTTATTTTGTCTAAAGGACAATATAGATAGTTTCACAATGCCTTCTGAAGATATTCATCTGACTCTTTCAACTCATATGAACATTTTCTGATCGGCCACCTCCATGATGTCTGGTTGCATTTAAGAAACTAAATCTACTTGGTCAAGGTTAGAGAAGATTGCATTAATGAAATCGTTGGTAGGAAAATGATGGTAAGAAATGACACATGAACCACTTGTCAAAGTCTCACGTTTATCCACACCAAAGTGCGTCATACATCGTCCATGTTGCAGAGTTCTGACACACATAAAGCAGACTGCCTTTGGCAATTAATATGAGTGAGTCTGGTTATTAACAAATATTAATGATAATTAATATCAATTTAATTATTAATAGGGAATGATAATAATGTGGCACTACAATTATATAGGTGCAGTTAAGCAAAAGGCAATTACAATCATAAGAATCACTAATCATTAATAATTATATTAATTAGTATGATTTAATTTACATTATATCATCAAATGATAGCTAGATAGGAACTCTCATTAATAATTAAATGACTATAAGCAATATAACCATATCAATAGCTAGTAAAGTAATAGTAATAGTGTTAGTAATAGTAGAGGTTGGCAGTAATCACTCTTATACAACATTAAACAGGTCAGCACGTATATCCAGCATTAATTGAACATTTTAATTCAACTAAATATCTAACTAGAGAAAAACAAAGTAAAAATGTTTGTATTTTTCTGTTTATGTGTGAAAGAGATCACAAGTGTGTGTTTGTCAGTGTTAGCTCATTACAACAGATAACATTTTAAAGCTCATTGAAAGAAAACACAAATCAACACATGTAGCCTACAAATTTTACCACAGTAAAGTATTTATCTGCTTACTGTGTAGCCGTATAAAGTTACTGTGTGCTTCAGGCTATGCCCGGTGAAAGTCTATGAATGGAGAGAGGTTACTTAGCTTGCTAGCTTAGCTTGCTAGCTTAGCTTGATAGCTTAGCTTGCTAGATTAGCTTGCTAGTTAAGCTTGCTAGTTTAGCTTGCTAGCTTAGCTGGCGAATCCGTTGAGATGAAGAGAAGCCGGGCCTGGTTGAGTCTTTGTTGTGCTGTTAACAGCTTGAACAGCTGATTATAATAATTATAAATATTAGCATCATGATAACTTTCCAGTGTATTATAAATCTCTGTGCAGAGAAATTCACAGATCTATTACTCAAATCCTCCTCACACCCTGAATCGTATCTACAGTAATCTCCACCTTCATTTATGCCCACACTTGATGCTGGTGTGGGCAACATGCCCACACCAGCATAATTGCATACCATAAGCATAGCATTGGTACTATTTTTGGTCCGACCATCTGCCAACAACATAACATTATTTCCGCTTTTGTTACTGTTAGATGATAATCAATCACATGACCACAAGATGTTGCTTGTTAGAAATATGTAAGCCGAGGTTTTAAGCTTTTGAACAACTGAAGCCGTAATCTTTATGAAAAGAAATGTAAATGTTGTACTATCCCAACACTAGATGAATATGTCGTACATTATCAAGCGATGTCTTGTACAGGGTCATCAACTTTACATTTGTTCAGTCACTCCGTCATATACAGTAGAGCATGTGATGTTAAACTTTGCTATATCACAAAATGAACATGTGTCAAGTGTTACAAAAACATAAAACCTCAAATGGCATGTTTTGCACTATTAACAATTTCTACCTCATTTGGAGACATGTTGGAGAAAACAAGAAGCCCCAGCTCATGTATGAACGTTTCTATGGGCTCTATGTAGTATCTTCATTGTCCTAACACATAGTTATATTTTTGAGGAGGTGCATGTCAGCTCCTGTAGCCTCCGTCCAGAAATGTAGATCTGTTTTCATGCACTTGCCCAATTGATGCTGAAATCTTAATAACTTTCCTAATTTGAATGTGTTTCAAATGACATATCACACATACTGTATATGCATGCACACAGAGAAACTGACAAACACACACACACACACACACATATATATATATATATATATATATATATATATATATATATATTACACACAATGTAACACATATCCTTTCCTAGTGAGTGTAAACATTCAATACTGCAGGCTTTACATTCTGGGAGTGTCATCGCCGCCTGGACTCCTCTGTCTGCAGCGGCTGCATTTACCCTGTTACATTTACAACGGAAACAAAAACATGGCCTTGGGACTTCATGGCAAGATTTAATGCAGGAGTGTGTGTTTCAGTGTGTGTGTGTGTGTGTGTGTGTGTGTGTGTGTGTGTGTGTGTGTGTGTGTGTGTGTGTGTGTGTGTGTGTGTGTTCGTTCTCTGGATGCATGTTTATAGGTGTGTGTGTCTGTGTGAAATTTAAGGGAAAAGACAGTGGGAGAGTTATCTGTTATTTCTAAAAGTTAGCGCAGATTCCTTAGAGCGAGACATGTTGAAAACTAGGCCGGGGAATAAAATGAGATACCAAAAATGTACTAAGTAAACAAGAGAGAAAATGAGTGGCAGAGGTAGAGATTATCAACATGAACCAGGGAATGATTAATACACATTGCCCTGTTATTAGTCCCCTGAGTTTCAAACATTAGACTTAAAATACCAAATAAGCTCATTAATAGAAAATAGCTGTCAACAAATGATCCTTCTTCAATGCATTGAAACCTCAGCATTATGAGCTCTGTGTCCTTATAAGGTGTGGAGCTGTGCAGGGGTGTGACGAGGTTTATCAGCTTGTGTTTTGGCAAAAGCTTTCTGACTCAAGTCACAAATTTGCTGACGTCAGACTTGACAGAATAAAAAGAAGAGACTTATTGACTCACTTGGATGTAAGTCTCATGACTTGAAAGATGTGATATACTGCCCGAGCCCAAAGAAGAAGAATCATGGACCATGCACAGAAGATTTGCACATACAACAATGCAATGTTTGGCTTAAAATGATGATTTCTCATAAATGTGTACTCCTTCAGTATGTACATATAGACATGTACCGGATTAAGTCCTGACACATGACCAAAGTTCACCTATTACTCATTTTCTCACACTCCAACACATACCTGTGTGTAAGTGGGTCAAATCTGTGTTCCCTCCCCCCTCATGGCAGGACTCGTCTATGCTCTTTTACGCTTTTCTATTCTTCTCTTCCATTCTTCCCCTTCTCTCTTTCTTCCACTCCAACCCTCTTCCCATTTTCACCCACTATAGTCTACTTTATTTCTTCCCCTTTTCTTTGACTTTTTCTTCCACTTTTCTCTTGACTTGTCTTCTCTACTCTTGTCTTCTTTCTTCCCCCTTTCTTCCTTTTTAATTTTTCCCATTTTCAATCCCCTCCACTCGTCTTTTTCCCCTTTTCTTCCAGTATTCTCATCTTTCCATTTTCTCTTCTTTGTTTCTTCCTTTCCCCAACTTTTCTCTTCTACTTTCCATTTTCCCTACACTTCTCCTATCTTCTCTTCTTTCTCAGCTTTCCTTTACTTCCTTTTTCTGATTTCTATCTATCTCTCTTATTCTCTGTTCCCCTTTTCTTACAGTTATCTCTTCTCTTCTATCTCTCCCCCTTCCTCCCCCTTACTTCCACCTTTCTCTCATTCACATTTTTGTCCACTAGGCAAGGCAAGAATGGAAAGAGAGAAGCCTTTACCATTCTTGCCTTTATCTTCCACTCTTCTACATTTCTCTTTTCATTTTTCTTTATTTTCTTATCCTTTGTATCAGTCTTCTTCCCCTTTTTCTTCATCTCTTCTTCCCATTTAAAAAAAAGAATTCTCTCCATTTCCTCCTTTTACAAAGGAATCTAAACATTTATTGCAGAGAACAATACATTAATAGCCACTTCTCTTTAAGATGTAAAGATACAGTCTTGGTCACTCCTTCCCTCCCTCTGTCTCACTTTTATTTCTGCCTCGCTCTGTTTAACCATATATATATATAGTGTGTGTGTGTGTGTGTGTGTGTGTGTGTGTGTGTGTGTGTGTGTGTGTGTGTGTGTGTGTGTGTGTGTGTGTGTGTGTGTGAGTCTGTGTGTCTGTTCGTGTCTCTGGTCGGGGCTGTGGGACAGTCACTGCCTCCTTTCTCCATCGTTGTGCTGGGCAGAGCAGCTGAATAAGCTCATTGTCAGCCTGTGGAGAGTGCAGGTGCACCTCTTCTTTTCCACCTCTAACCCTCGGCCCTCGACCCCACAAAGCCCTTTGTGAACTCTATTTACTGGCGACGGCAATGAAACTGCTGTCCATTACTAACATCTCCTCTCTCCCTTTCTCTCCCCATTTTCTACTCCTCTCAAGAAACCAATTAGCGACAATACAAGTAGGTTAGACTCTCTATTCAGAGTGGGCATTGTTGAACAAAATACCAGGAAGCATTGTGAGCTAACAATTAGTGGCAATGGGGCAGTGTAGAGTGTCACTGACATTGTTGAGAGTTGCACAAGGCTGGGTTTGTTCCCAAAGAGGGAGTTAGACAGGGGTGGAGGAAAAGAGCGGAGGGGTTCCCAGGTGCTGAATTAGCCCAAACTCAGCCCATGTGTCCCGGTCACACAAGACGCTTATCAGCGCCAGGGCTCAGGATACAGGAATGTGTCCCCAAGAGGGTGTGTTGCTTTCTTTGGGTGTATATGTTTATGTTGGAGGTAACCCTACCTGGATGGGATTGTGTGTGCGTGCATGCATTTTTGTTTTTATGTTTGAATGAGTGTGTGAGTTGAAGTGTGTGAATGTGCCTCAGGTTACCTGTGTTTTTGTGTTCTATTTAGTTTGTTTTGTGTGAGCGGAAATGCAGTTGAGTTGGGTTTGTAAGCAGGTATGTGAGTGCTCAGAAGTGATGTTAGCTCAGGGTCTTCCCCTGATCCGCTGGCCTCGAGTTAGCCCATGCTAATACTAACAGCGGGCTAGTCGCCACGTGAGGCTCGGCCCCCTCTATCGCAAAGAGGTTTCACCCTGGTGGTGACTCTGTGCAAGAAGGTCACGACCAGCAGGTCAAGGGTTCAGCCATCATTGTTATCCTGCCCCCACGCCTTCCACCACCAACACCCCCAACACACCCCCAAACACACCCATAAACACACCCCCGCTGCAGCATGACATCATAGCACACACAGCCAAGGAGTCTGGAGGAGGAGGGCCGGGCCGACAGCGTGGAGACAGAGCCGCTGACAGCTGACACTGGCTGGGCTCGGCCTGAATACTCGCTTCTGTTCAGTAATGAGAAAACTAAGAAGACTGCGAGATTTCATCAGTCCTGTCTGACACAATTAGCTGTTCCACATAAAAACTACAAGGTGGATGCTCAGCAGAGGTCAGAGCGAGAGGAGCTTTAATCCAGTAGCCTTGTATAAGACTTTGTGAGACAAATTAGCCATTTCAGGAACACATCTGGTAATTATCATGGTAAACCTCAGTAAGCTCAACATTCCAGATCAGCTGACAGCAGAATAAGGACACACTCACGCCTGTAGTTTGTTTTCTTTGATCTAAATCATGCCGTAGGCCCGTCTCACAAGGCAGGATTATTAAATTAGCTGTAAAAATACATTGAGTGAAACCCAGAGGAGCTATTTTTACTTCAGAAGACTTGCTTTAGAGTCTGAGGGGGTTAAATTATCCTGATCATTTGGTAATAGTAAATTTAGACATCCTAAATTTGTGATATAGGATCCAAGTTTACACTGCCTCTTTCCAAACCGAGTCATGTGGACCGACAATCACTTTATTATTCTTGTGGGTATTTTAGTGATCCCTCAGCCTGTAACACTGGATGACTTTAAGAATCTAAATGGGGAAATCTAAACAAATAAACAGATCATGCTGCACTTAACTGTTCTTAGCTTGCATTAGATTTTCTTTCATGGTTACATAAGGAGAAACCTAATGAGTGTGGGTATCAGGTCAGACTGTAGCTGGATCTGCAGCCTCAGCTGACGCTCTGAAGAATGAGCGACATGAAGGACATGGTATATGATCAGAGGATGTATGTGGTCTATTTATCAAGTATATAGTCATAGAAACTAAAAGGGTGCAATATAACTCAAAGTATTCCACAAGAAAGCTAAATTGGATGACCTTTTTGAAGATTAAATGAAATGTTAGAAAAATACCGTGTAGTTGGTCTGCATTGCGTTCGCCGCACAACAAACCCGTGCACTGTAGTAATTCACTGGGAAGAAGATTAAAACAAATGTTTTCAGGTGATCTTGGTACATTTCTTTAGTGCTGACTTTGCTTTAGCTTCCTAACACTGAACTAAAGAAAGAGGTTGGTTATTTTAAGCATCTAAACTAAGCTTAACTATACTGAGCGCTAGGTGAAAATATTTAAAACTGTCAAGTACTGAAAGCTGCCATCAAATGTGACTGAAGGTCACATTCATACTTATGTTTGATCAGACTGTTCCTGTTTTAAATCAAAATGTAGGCAATTTCAGACTACTTAATTTAGGCAATGCTCTTGTAGGCAGCTTATATTCAGACACAATTTATCATTTGAGAACTTCTACTTCAACTTCTACTTGTAAGATGTTGGAAAGAAAGGATAGTTTTGGCATTGGTACTGAACATTAACGCCAGGACCAGACTACACAGCTCTCTTTGCTCCAGTGGGTCAACGTACATCATTCCTGCACTCACATAATAATGTTCCTCGATTGTAGCAGGAGACCGTCACACATTGGTGGCTTCTGGGGGCAGTCAGATGCCTTTAGTCCCTTCGTTTCCCCCCACATTACCCTGGGCAACCCCTGGTTAAATTTGAGGGGAGTGACGTGAGAGATGAGGGGCAACAAGCGCAGATACTGGAGGCTCTGGTGCCTATTGTGCAGCCATCCCAAACAACCCTGTTCTATTTCTGTCTGCCCCTCTCATTGTCTCTCTCACTCCACTCAGAGTGTATTTGTTTATTAAGTTTTCTTTCTTCAATTAATCAGTTCATTGATTTTATTTGTGTCCCCGTCCGTCCCGGCCCCTTTTTTAGGCTTTGGCTTTCTTTACTTGATAGCAGACAGAAAGAAATCTGGGTCATGGCCTCCAAAAACTCATGATGTAGAAAAGCTGAATTAGAATACTGATGGGGCAAAATAGAAAGGAGGAAAAGAAAGTTGCCAAGGCCAAGCAGCACAGGAAAGCATGTGTCTTTCTTCACAGGAGACACACAGAGACTCACTACTTTGTTCCCACATTCTGTAAAGTTTTTAAGTGCACAGACTAAACCAAAGAAAAGACTAAAAGAATAAAAGAGAAAGGGAGAAAGAATGAAGCTGAAAAACATAGCTGAAATGTGAACCAGAGGTACGTCGCATCTAATAAAACACTGGAGAGAGCGAGGAAACAGCACAAAGAGACGTACAAAAAAATCCATTCCGCTGACTTTCCTCACACAAAACAAAACTTACACAGCACGCAAACATGTACATTATGTAATCTTGAAGGAAAATTACTTTATTGCAACTTTGGTCTTATTTTCCTATTTTTTACCATCGTTTATGTTCAATATCCAAGATCTGGGAACAGCAAGAAACACAAGCATCACATGATCTAAACCACTTTATTTGAAGGTAAAAAATAAAGTGAGAGCACCAGGAATGTTGTAAATATTCTCTCCATGCACAACAAACTGTGTGCACAACTACAGTAAGTAGTAAATTGTTCTGTAAACTGTGATGGATGTTTACAAAAGACGTTGTTTGGGTCATAATTAGACCGTTTACCTTCATAGTCTCTTTGTAAAAACATTTGAATAACTCGGGTGTTTGTTTGAAAAAATGATTGTCTGACAACTCTTGTTTCTTGCCCTGTCTTAATATCCTTTTAGCAATGTCATTGTTTCCCCTGAGAGGTGTACTTTTCCTGTCTGCTGGAAATTTTGATTGATTGTTAAACAACACTGAGCTGAAAGACACTAAAATACTCTGTGGAGCTGAGTTGGTGATTATTATCTGAGGGTCCATCACATGACACATAGTTCACTATTGTTAATGTGAAAGTATTAATTAGAGCAGCTTTGAGGAGGCAACATTTATGATAAGATGTATCCCTAAACACGTCTGTCTGCGCAGCTGAACGCACAATGAATCAGTAAAAGTGAGTCATCGCATTTAATTAGTGATGCAATGGTATGAGAGCCAACACACATCGAACACACACACATCGGACACACACACACACACACACACACACAATCCCTCCCTCATTAGGTGTATTGTGGGGATGCTGATGTAATGCAAGTTAATCTGTTGGCCTCTGGTTGGCTCGGTGGCCCAGCGGGAGTTCTTTGTGTGGGACATTACCCCAGCTCCGCCCCCTGGAGACAGGTTCATTAAGACTGACGCTGATACCCAAGTACCCAGTCCTTTTGTGTGTGTGTGTGTGTGTGTGTGTGTGTGTGTGTGTGTGTGTGTGTGTGTGTGTGTGTGTGTGTGTGTGTGTGTGTGAAACAATGTGGTTCAGTCAGTTATACCGGAGACAATGCAATGAAGAGGCGGGCCATAAAGGCACTGCTTTCTCAGCATGTGCCGCAGAGCACGTAGGCCAAACATTTTGATTGGCATGCAAGTGTGTATGTGTGAGTGTAGTTTGAATGGTAGGCGTATATGTGTGTGAACTTTGTTTGCCACACTCACAGACAATGTGAGATGCCGCAGTGTATTATAACCATATTTCTGTGGTGTGTTCATGTTTCGCTTTTGTTGGAAGTGTCAAACACATAAATCTAAAACAAGCTGTTTCCCTGTGATGTTGAGTAAAACTGATTTCCCATCCATAGAAGTGGGTGAGTGGTTAGTTACCAATAGTGGTCAGCGATATGTCAGTTAACAAACCGTTAAATAACCACAGGCGGTGGGTGATATTAAGGCGGGCAAAGGGCAGAAATGCCCCAAGAATTCTCAGAATGCATCTAGAAACTGTGAAAAAAGTCATTAAGTCATAATTTTATTTTCATTTCATTTCTGTCTCTATCACACACTCAACAAACAGCGCTGTTGTTCACACTATGCCGCCGTTACGACTTAGTGGGCTTTTAAGTACCAAATCTAGAAGATATCTTTCTTCATTTGTCTTCTCGTACTAACCAGTGACGCAGTGCTGGATTGTCGAGTCTATCATTTCATTTCATCCATGCTCAGCACGTCAGCAGGGCAAAATGTGTGGTGAAAATAAAGCAGGCAAACATTTTCAACTGCAGTTATTTCCAGAACTTTCTATAAGCTAATGCATTATACATCTATGAAGGCTATTAAGAGTGAAACAAAAGCCTAAATAGTTGAAACTGTCTCCTGCTTTCTCTCACACATACAGATGCTGTGCACAAACAGAAGCTCACACTTCTCTTTGAAGCAGCCATAGTATGCACTTTATGTATCCATGTTGCCACACGGTAGTGATTACTGTATGCATTTTAATAATTTCACAATAAAAACTGAAAGAATTACCAATTTTTTTAATGTGCACTCAATATGCTTTTTAGACTTCACATTGACACACAAATCCTGCAGATCCAATATTGCTACATAGCAGTCCTTTTTGAAAAAATAACAATTTTGTCATATCATCCAGCCTACATCTACAGTAATAAAAACAGATATTAAACAAATATGTATGATGAATATATGGGCGATGTTCAAAACCTCTATTGCTGAAGCTATGGTGATGAGCTGTGGTCTCAAGGTCTTAGGTGCCTCAAGGGGCGGTAACCCTCGAACACCGTGGTGGACCCCGGTGGTCAGGGAAGCCGTCCGACTGAAGAAGGAGTCCTTCCGGGTTATGTTATCCGGGAGGACTCCGGAAACAGTTGTAGGGTATCGAAGGACTAGAAGGGCGGCAGCTTCTGCCGTGTCAGAGGCAAAGCAGCGGGTGTGGGAGAAGTTCGGAGAAGCTATGGAGAAGGACTTTCGGTCGGCACCAAGGTGCTTCTGGAAAACCATCCGGCACCTCAGGAGGGGGAAGCGAGGAACCATCCAAGCTGTGTACAGCAAGGGTGGGACCCTGCTGACTTCAACTGAGAAGGTTATCGGCCGGTGGAAGGAGCACTTTGAGGAACTCCTGAATCCGACTAACACGCCCTCTATGGTTGAGGCAGAGCTGGAAGCTGATGGGGGATCATCGTCAATTTCCCTGATGGAAGTCACTGAGGTAGTCAAACAACTCCACAGTGGCAAAGCCGCAGGGGTTGATGAGATCCGTCCAGAAATGCTGAAGGCTTTGGGTGTTGAGGGGCTGTCTTGGTTGACACGCCTCGTCAACATTGCGTGGAAGTCTGGGACAGTGCCTAGGGGTTGGCAGACCGGGGTGGTGGTTCCCCTATTTAAAAAGGGGGACCAGAGAGTGTGTGCCAACTACAGGGGTATCACACTTCTCAGCCTCCCTGGTAAAGTCTACTCCAAGGTACTGGAAAGGAGGGTTCGGCCGGTAGTCGAACCTCTGATTGAAGAGGAACAATGCGGATTCCGTCCTGGTCGTGGAACAACGGACCAACTCTTCACTCTCGCAAGGATCCTGGAGGGGGCCTGGGAGTACGCCCATCCGGTCTACATGTGTTTTGTGGATCTGGAGAAGGCATATGACCGGGTCCCCCGGGTGATACTGTGGGAGGTGCTGCGGGAGTATGGGGTGAGGGGGTCACTTTTGAGGGCCATCCAATCCCTGTACGCCCAAAGCGAGAGTTGTGTCCGAATACTCGGCAGTAAGTCGGACTCGTTTCCAGTGAATGTTGGCCTCCGCCAGGGCTGCGCTTTATCACCAATCCTGTTCGTGATTTTCATGGATAGGATATCGAGGCGTAGTCGTGGAGGAGAGGGGTTGCAGTTCGGTGACCTGAGGATCTCATCGCTGCTCTTTGCAGATGATGTGGTCCTTATGGCATCATCGGTCTGTGACCTTCAACAGTCACTGGATCGGTTCGCAGCCGAGTGTGAAGCGGTTGGGATGAGGATCAGCACCTCCAAATCTGAGGCCATGGCTCTCAGCAGGAAACCGGTGGATTGCCTACTCCTGGTAGGGAATGAGCCATTACCCCAAGTGAAGGAGTTTAAGTACCTCGGGGTCTTGTTTGCGAGTGAGGGGACAATGGAGCGAGAGATTGGCCGGAGAATCGGAGCAGCGGGGGCGGTATTACAGTCACTTTACCGCACCGTTGTGACGAAAAGAGAGCTGAGCCAGAAGGCAAAGCTCTCAATCTACCGGTCGATCTTTGTTCCTACCCTCACCTATGGTCATGAAGGCTGGGTCATGACCGAAAGAACGAGATCACGGGTACAAGCGGCCGAAATGGGTTTTCTCAGACGGGTGGCTGGCGTCTCCCTTAGAGATAGGGTGAGAAGCTCAGCCATCCGTGAGAGACTCGGAGTAGAGCCGCTGCTCCTTTACGTTGAAAGGAGCCAGTTGAGGTGGTTCGGGCATCTAGTAAGGATGCCACCTGGGCGCCTCCCTAGGGAGGTGTTCCAGGCACGTCCAGCTGGGAGGAGACCCCGGGGAAGACCCAGGACTCGGTGGAGAGATTATATCTCCTCTCTGGCCTGGGAACGCCTCAGGATCCCCCAGTCGGAGCTGGAGGATGTGGCCCGGAGAAGGGAAGATTGGGGTTCCTTACTGGAGCTGCTGCCCCCGCGACCCGATTCCGGATAAGCGGTAGACGATGGATGGATGGATGGATGGATGTATGATGAATATGTAGGAATGAAAAGGTTTAATGTCTGTAGCTTTAAGGTTAGAAAGGCGCAGTATAATAGCACTCATTTCTACCACTATATACGTATCATCATATCAAGAAAAGTTAATTACATACCAACCATATTTGGTGCAGGAACAAAGCACCACATGACAAATAAAAAGAAAATCACCACGTTTGTCGACCTGGTCGCAGTCAGCCCAAAACAGAAATAGGAGAGGGATTATTTGTGGGCCAGTGTGGTTTTAGTGTGTGAGGTGGAGTGTGTGTTTGCTCCCCTGTGCAGCCAGAGCAGCAGTGCACTTAGCATGGGCTTTAAATAGCTAACTCAAATAAAGTGAGAGGAGGCCGGGGATCAGAGGCTAAGAGAGACTCTGTGAGGGAGGCATTCCCGAACGGAAGCCGGCCTTTGGATTTCCAAACAGCATTCGGAGCGAGCAATGCCAGGAATGTGATGTCGTCCAGCAGCGGCGGCGGCGGGCTGTGAAAACCGCCGGGCCACCAGGTGCTGGTGTGCCGCCTGACAGGAAGTGCGGCAGGAAGTGCAAGCAGAGGTCCAGCTAGGGGACAAAATGGCAGCAGGTGACTCAGCAGAGAGAGGACAGGAGCCAAACTGAAGGTTACTACTGTGAGCTAACTCTCTCTCAGGCCTTTCTCAGCTTCCATCAACCCCAAAAAATCTGTGAATCGCTGCAAAGGGAAGACAACTCCCCCCCCCCGAAAGAGCCTCTTTCTCATCGACTGACCGCTCTTCCACACTTTGCCTCCTTTTTTACACACTGTGTTAAATTTCTATTCTTTCTCATCCTTTTTACCTTTTGACGGCCTTCTTTGTGTGCAGGCTGTGGGAAAGTTTCCCGTAATGGTGAGGTCATCCACCACCAACATCACCCCCACCCCCCAAACAGACACACATACACACACACACACATACACACCATCACTACACCCCCCTCCACCCTCTACGCTGTCCCTCTTTCTCCAGGCCAGGCAGGACTGGGATGTGTCCCCACGTCTCTGTCCCACTTCCAGTTCCTCAGCTCCCTCCACAGAGACAAGCAGGCCTGAATAGAGCCTCATTCAAAACTGGTATCTGATGATCTGGCCTCTAAAAGTGTCAACCGACACACAGAGGCTGGAGACAGACAGATCAGCAGATCTCTGAGGCACCTGAAGGCCTATCAGCCATTAAACCCCCATTTTCAACCATGTGCACACCCTCTCTCTTTCTCTTTCTTAAAACACACACACACACACACACACACACACACACACACACACACACACACACACACACACACGCCTGGACACACTTTGACATTGCCAAGTTTGTTTAAGAGGGTGGTTCTTCCTGCATGTGTGGACCTGCTCAGCTCAATCTGAAATACTTACAAGTTCTGTGCATTTGAGAGCTCAACTCATCCATAATTGCATTCAGTATGAAATGTGACATTTGGTGGCTAATTACTGCCATCTATTGGTAGAACTGTGAACTACAACTTTAGTTTTTAAAGGGTCAGTTCACCGCTAAATGATAAAACATATTGCAGACATGCAGATTAGTGTTATTTGTCGAGGATTTGCGATACCTATTGTCAACCAATCCAACAAAAAGACCAAAGCCAACAATGAATTTATCTACTAACAATTGTGTTTGTATCAAAGCCTGATATATCTCCGTGCCTTAAAGCTCCATTGTTGGCTAAACACTTTTAAAAACACATCAATGAGCCACACTGTTGCACTGGGTGACATGTTCCTTCATTACCATGAACACACACACACACACACACACACACACACACACACACACACACACACACACACACACACACACACACACACACACTGTTGTTTATTTTGACTCAATGCCCCAAATACTCACTAGAGCACCAACTGTGGATTGATCCACCTCTGAAAGTAGTCCCCAACAAATGCACTATTTCCTCCTGTTTGTTTAATAAAAACTACAATGAACAGATGTTTAGGGAAATTACTGAGCCTTAAAAAATACATTTAAAAAAACTACATTTTGACCCGTTTTATAGATTCTGGAGGTCTTGACTGTCACAAAGTCTGCATTCAGTCCTCAGTCCACCCCGCACCCCCCCACCCCCGTGTTTATATTCTCCATACATCCACCAAATGCCCTCAGACTTGTCCACCTGTCACCTGACTCTCGTTCATCTGCTCACCACTTTCCCTCATCAGCCCTGCAGTATATATAACCTGTCACTTATTCCCTGACATTTGGACCTAAACCAGCAACCTTAACCCTAATGTGTACCTGCCTGCCTGTACGTCTGTGGATTCTCAGCTACCCGCACACTTAGTTGCCAACCCTCCCGATTTTTCCAGGGTGAATCCCAATTTTCATGGAGAATGTCAGAGAATTAAGACCCTGGGAGGAAACAGGGCTCTCCCTGTTTCCTCCCAGGGTTTTAATTCTCCGACATTTCTCTGGATTTATGACACATTTTCACACCTTTTTCTCCTTTTCGTTATCACAACCTGTTTCTGAGAGTGTACAAGCCCTTCAACTCTAAAGGTCTACTGTTTTCCATCCGGACAACAATACAGCTACATAAAATGCGGTTCGTTTTCCACTTTGGTTTCAAAATCCTCCCTATTTTTGAGGTCTCAAGGTTGGCAAGTAAGGCTACTCATGCCAGTAATATTTTGTATTTTTCCTTTTGTCAATAACTCACTGAACTCTTCCTGTCTGCCTTCACTATCTGCATGTGGATCTTTTCCTAGTTGCATGTACTCACGTGTGTGACAGAGTGCCACAGACAGAGTAGGGATGTCTGTAAGCGATTGAACGATTGTTTGTTTTGGTCTGTTCATCAAAAACAAAATACAAAATAACACCAGCCTTTTTTTCCAGAAACAGAGGCCTTCTAATTGTTTCATTAGAAAACTGTTTGCCATCCTCCTCCATTGTACCGCTCTGGAAAAAGATTTCTCAAAGACCGATATCTCAAAACCTGGACAAACCTTCTTCATTCTTCTGCATTTCTTTTTAGTCATAATCATTTCGAACATGCTACTTATGTGTAGAAATCAACATTAAAAAAACAATAATGAAACAAAACTATCTGCAAGTAAGTAAAGAATATGTGTTTTCTTTATGAGACTTTGGCTTTAATAAGATGTCAGAACTGGAGCTGCCTCAGTAAAACAAGACGACTGTGATGAAGCTGTGGAAAGAAATACGGAGGTGGACTAAATGTTTAACATTTCTCACAGTGTATTTGAAATCTCTTGATAAAGAAAATCAGAATGATAAATCATGGCACAATAACTGTACATACATCTGTATTGGAGTTACTGTAAAAGGAACATATTGACATCTATATTAGTAATACAACAAGGATACGTACATGGGCAGCTTCTGTAGTATATTACTGGTGTGTAAAATACTACAATATGTGACATAAGTGTATAAATTCTGAGGTTCACTGCCTTTAATCCTAATGTACAGTATGTTAATATACAAAAATATATGACAAGTATATTTAGGAGAGAAAAAAACTTTTACACATCTGTAAAAAAGGGATAAATAATATAAACACAACACAATAAATCCATCTTAAGTACAAGGCAACCAACTTTGTCATGTGACAGTATAGTTGGTTTTGTTTTAAAATATTAAAATGGCCCTGTGGTTTGAACGAAAGTGACGTCGAAACATGATTTACACTTTTTTTTAAGTAAGAAGAAAAGCTATTAGAATTAAAAATATGTGTTTATGTGTAGAATATCAGATATTCTCCATGTTATATCAGAAGTATTTGTTGCATTTGTCATCTTTGACTGCCAGCAACAAGCAAAGTCAGTGTTATACAGTACCTTTGAAGATACAGGTCAGATAAAGTGGTCAGGATCGGACTTTTATAATAGATCCTCGGGGGAAAACTGTCTATTGTTTTATACAAATGTTAAAAAAAATTCTTCAAACTAGTTACAGCCTCCTTCTGCTGAGTTTAACTTCATACATGGCAGTCTCGGCTCCCTCTGGTGGTGACATCCTGCAGTGCAGTAAGTACAAAATACACAAGTTTATTCTGCAGGATGGACCAACTGGAGTGTGTGGGTTCATAGTTTTTGGCTCTTGTTTTATTTTTGCGATCCGCACTCATGTATATGATGTTGGGGTTGGTCGTTGATCCCCAGTCCAGACTCTTCACTCTGCAGCGAGTCTCTTTCTCCTCACTTTTTATGTGACCCAATCATCACTTTTGAGACAAAGTTGACGATGGCGCTCGCCGGCTGCTCGGGGTCGTGTTCAGCAAACAGATGACATACATTTTCAGTCTCACTCTGAGATTTCCTGGCTACAAAGCCAAAGATCCTGGAAGAAAGGGACAGAGACGGACAGGAATATTTATAGAGCTTAACTATATTTTACAAATTTCAAATTACAATTGTGAGAGAGAGCAATGAGAGATACAAGACATGCAGTTAAGAAGAGGGACTTACTTTGCAGTAGAACCGCTGCCTCTTGTCCATCTGTTTGTGTCAGAATAACATAATAAAGTTATGACTCAGTTATTAGCCATTAAACCTATACATTAATATCACATTAAGTATAAGTATAAATCACAGTTTCTCTTCCTTCGAAAAGAGATCCAAACAGGACGAGGAGTAATCACATAATTATATACAGCATTCCAAATTTAGTGAAATTCTGCAATCATCTGATATAATGATACAATCACGGGAAAAGTATAATATGTATTATGACTCCTTAATAGACATGTTGTGGTATTTTGCAACTAATAAAGCCCACGAGTTGTATACAGGCTCTAATCTAATATCTGAATCTAAGCAAAGCTAGACGCTAGTAAGAAAAATCCCTGCTCCACCATGATGGACAGATAGATTAGATGTCATACACACTCGTAGATTTACGATTCTCCACCGGCTCCGTCATTTATTTTTTAGCCCAAGATAGCCCTAATATTGTAGATGGAAACTCATGTTGCAATTAGCTCCTGTGTTCTTTCAACAATTAGGAATAACTCTATTTAAATTACAGCTTTCATGTAACTGGTTGCCAAATGCTTGTAGGAGTGGCCATCAGAAATAATGTGTTATTCAATTGTACTTGTATTGTATGACATATTAAGAGGATTGTGCAGCCTAGGTGGAGGCATGTGCTCTTTCTTGTGCTTTCCCGTAGAATATATAGTCAAATAACGACAATATTGTTGTTGCAGTTCCTGTAACTGAATCATAATACTCACTTCCTGCCCTGTGGGTCCAGAGAACAGAAGATGACAGTGTTGACAGCGTAGTGTCTCCTGAAGAACAACCTGCAGGAACAAACAGAGACTGTCTGTGTGAACATGTGGATTCACGTCTGTATCTGTGTGTGTTTTGTCTGCACATGTGTGAACACTCACTTCCTTTGGTTGTCAGTGAGCGTGATTCCCTGTGCCGACACTTTGAAGTGGACGACGGTGGATGCCGGAGGGGGGTCCATGGAGAGAGTCAGCATGGTCGCCTTCTGAACCGCCTGATGTCCCGTCAGAGACTCCAGCTCCACAGAGCCCAGGTACCACACGTTACACGCTGCACGGGAACAAATAATATGAAGTAGCAGTTCGCCACAAAATAAAAAATCTAAGTTATAATCGACTATTTTGCCCAACTGATGCAGGCTGTGTGTAAATAATAGATACATGTGCTGTACACACACATACATGCAAAAGTCAAACAAACACACAGATTTGTGTACATATGTGGGGTCTGTCCCGTACCTGCTCCCTGCTTGAGGAGCTCAGCTGCTGAGTTTGTCGCTGTCTGTGCAGACGAGTCATTCAGGTCCTCCACTGGGTCTGCAAGCAACAACACAAAGACAGTTTACTGACCAAGAAAAACACAAATTGCACCTATGCATGCAAATAATGCATTTGTACCACACACACGCACACACGCACACACATGCACACAGCTTACCTCTGTCAGGCAGGATGAGTTTACAGGGCAGAGCCAGAGGTGTGATGGAGTGCTGACACACCAGAGCTGTGAGACTTCCTGTCAGACATAATAGAACATACATGATGAATAATGGAGCCAGCAGCACCTCATCACTTTGACCAGTAGAGGGCAGGACAGGAAACATATTATAATCCAGGGATCCCTTACTATAAAATGTCAATTGGATTTGAGGAAGCTAGCGGCTCACTGGACTGACACACAGTGCTGAAGAAAGCACTTTGAAATGTCAGCTCAGTTTGATTGTGTGTTATTGCACCAGAGTACAACAATCCTGGATTGCTGAATTTTTCTGCTTTTCCTCCACTACTAGAGGGAAAAGTTGTTATTTTTACTTTTCAACGTTCATCTGCAAGACTTTATTTTATAGGTCAATAACTTCCTGATAATTACAGACCCTTAAAACAAAGCACCATTTCACTGACAGCAGTAGTAACTGCTCACTTTACAGATTCATCTGTTGAAAGGTGACGCAATGCAGCAGATTAAACTACTCAGTAAAACAGTTAACATGTGTCACTCCTGGACTAGCTTCAACTGTATTACTGAAGGCTAAATAATGTAATACTGTGTGTACAGTACAATACTGCAATACATGTAGTATTAACACAACAACAATTTGACTTGGTCATTTCACTTTGCCATGTTGGAACTGTTTGGTTTATGTTGCTTCCAGTTGTTGACTGACAGGCAAGCCAGTATAATAATCATGTCAACCCGTCTCAGATTTAGCTATACTACTCGTTTGTCGTATATTTGATTCACTGGATTAGCCAAAAGGATTGTCATTTTATCCACAAGCAGCTTCTCAGATTAATTAAAAGAAAAATGTACAATATCACGACCCATGTTCATATAATGTGAGACGTTAGCTCACCAAAGTACGGCTCGTTGGGGCAGCCCTTAAGACGAACTCCTTTCTGCGTGCACTCTATGAGGAAGTGTCTCACCAGCTCATTGGACAGGTCCCCTACTGCAGACACACAGAGAACATTTCAGTATATTTCAGCATATTTTGGTGTATTTTCATACATATGTTGTTACTGTCTGGGAGAAATATAAACTTGACAAACAATATGCCTATGAATAAAAAAAGAAGCATTTAATCTTCTTTATATCAGTATCAATTTTAGAGAAAATAAAAATGCACAGTAAATCATTGTTTAACATATATAACCATCACTGATAGGAAGCATTTCAATAGAACCTTTTGAAATGTTGATAATTCCCAATTGTCAGACATTTTCATCCTACCTTTCTTACTCTGTTGTAACACAGACGGAGGAGGCGTGGCCACCTTCATGGCCAATCCATACGCCCCGCGAAATGAATGGCTGTCTCTGACAATGAACGAGCCCGGCTCTTTGTCCTTTAGCACGCCGATGGCTGTTCAGTAGGTCAACAGGGGGAAGGAACTAAAGTTAGAATCATCATGTTCATACTGTACAAGGAGCTTTGCACATTGGGCGTATTATCCGCTTGGAAGTGTCCGTTAGGCTCTCCTGTCCAACGCCAATATTTACCTTGGTCTCTGGAGATGCCGGGCTTGTACCAGAACTTGGATGTGTCCTGAACAAACTTCACAGTGTCGTGCTTACTGCCAAAGTCTGCAAGAAACAGATTAACTTTACGTTATGTTTCAGGCTGACTTTGGCTCAAATATCACAAAGCAGCACAGACAGAATAATGTGAGAGAGACTGGTTAAAGGGTCACTACACCCAAATGACAAAAAGATGTATGATCACTTAACCCTATTTATTTCTAACCTATTTTGTTTATGGTTCTAAAAGCACTAAACAGTTTTTAAAAACTCAACTTGTAGTTCCAGTAACAATGTCCCGGTGACTCACAATAATTCATATAGAGTATAAGGTTACTCTCATATTAAATGTTGTTTTCCAAACTATTAAGACACATTTCTGTTAATATTATGACTTCATTCTCAGATTATAACCCTGTTCTCCAAATACAGCATTAAGACTTTGTTCTTGTAAAGATTATGACTTAATTCTCATAATATAAGCAGACTTTCTTTTTCATTCATTTCTGAAAGTTTTATCCCCAAAAGTCCCTTTAATACCTGCTCATACATTGGAGCTACTTTCTACTGAAGACATACTTCCTATGAAAGAGCATCTTTCTGGATTGCAGCGTAACCAGTTGCTGTTTTTAATTCTATGTATCTCCATTGTATTGGGATGGCAGCTAAATGTTCTACTTTAAAAACCTCCATATGTGATTATTGTGAGCTAAACTGACATTTAAGTGTTCTAAGAATTTATGATACAATGTGCAGCAGTTGTGTTTTATTCTAGCATGTAGCAGTATCCCCTAGTCTTTACAGATAGCTAGCCAGGAATACACTCATGTAAAGATTGTATTCTTGATATTCTATCCCTGAATCAAGTCTATAAAATAACTTTAGTGCGTTTTACCACAAAGTGTAACACTGCCAGCACAATCCACAAACCCACTGGTTAGCGTTGGCTATCAGATTAGAGATTATTCAGTTTGTGCAACTTTAAAAATGAAATGTTTAAACTTTGTAGTGAAACATTTTAATTCTTTCGAATGATCATGAATTTCTTGAAGGGACGGAAGAATGAGAACAGAAATGTGTCAATGCTCAAATTTTCCTGTCCTTTAGGTTAGCTGATGAGAGAGGGGTGGAATAACATTAATGTATTGATGCCACAGACAGAGACAGTAAGAAGACAACTGTACCTGCTCCGGGGGACAGGGCCCCTCCGAGTCCTCTGAAGGAGTCGAGGGTCATGGAGGATGAGAACGGGATGCTGAGACTGCTTCCACTGTGAGGGCTGGAAAACCCGCTTAGAGAAGGGGAGCAGGAGCCAAGCTCTCCCCCCTCACCCCCTCTCCTCTTCTCAGGCAGCTGTGGAGGGAGGCCCCCGTCTCCCTCGAGGTTCAGACTCCCAAGGCCCTCCATGGCCTCCAGGAGGCTGTGTTCCAGGCCGCCGTTCCCCAACAACAACGAGGACAAGTCTATGCTGTCTGTCTCCCTGCGGACCCCGGGACCTCCACCCAGGCCTCTCAGAGCCCCCCGGGGAGAGCTGTGGGCATTAGGAGTGCTGAGGGAGAGAGGAGGTGAGGGCTGCGGGGGATACGGGGAGTTCAGGGAGTTTGGAGTCCGGTCGTGCCACACAGGAGGAGGAGTGGAGCTGCAGAACAGAAAAGAGGGAGGATGAGAGGTGGAAATACAAACAGACAAGTGTCTAAACAACCAATAACTATGTCAGTATTTTCAAATGTTTGAACAAGATAAAGGAACGCATTAAAACTATATACTTTAAACTATAAAAGACATTAAAAAGGGAAATGTATCAAAATTAATCCGCAGGAAAGTTTAAAAGCCGAAACGTCTCATTTAGTTTTTGACTTTTAATGATGTTGTTACATTATTACCTGTCTGTGTGAGGGAGGGGGCTGTCTGATGACATCGAGCACATGGAGCCAAATATCCTCTGACAGGAAGCGGGAGTGACCGACACTTCTGATCTGAACAGCTCTGCCTCTGTGGAGCCGCCGGCGTGTTTCACATTGTCCAGGAAACTCCGGGAGTCTGAAAAAAAGAGACGAGAAAAATAATGAAAAAATAATGTCTTTCACTGCACACTTCTCAAATCTCAAATTCTAACCAGACTTCCTGTAAAAGTCCCAGGATGTGACTCGGTTCCATAAACTGCCTACCAATACTAACTGGTACTTGCGTTTGCTTTTTTTGGAAGCCGACCTTTGTTAGGATTATAATCCATCAAAGTATATCAGTAGATTAGAAACTCACTTGTAATAATCATATTTTCTCACAGTCTCATCTCCTTTCCACCTCATGTCTACAACTACAGTGGTTTCAATGTTCTTACAGTTTTTATGAAATTGTATGATTTTTCGACTTTAATTATAACATCCTTTTGTTGCAGTCCTGAGCTTGATAAAATGGTCAGATAAACATTACTCTAAGTAAATTATTAACATAACAAAAAAGTGAATTGTAGAAGGGCCTCTGGAGCTTTCAAGTCCGTCGTGCCACTTCCTTTTTGAATGGAGTTACTTCATTGGGTAAATGTTTTATCAGTGGCTGCTATACATTTATAAAGTTTATGACTATGACTATTTTCAAGAGCTTCTAAAATTTTCGGACTTCTCAGCTAAATCTCAGCTTTTCTTTTGCCAAATGTGTAAAGCTTGTACAAACTGCATCATAATCAGGTCAGTCAAGCAGAGATTGACAGCGTACAATAAGAGCAAGGGTGTGTGTGAGGTAGGAGGGAGAGCACTCCAAACATCCCAACATGACATCCTGACATTCTGACAACACAGTGTGTCATTCAGCAAACACGAGGGCAGGCCTCCTCAGGCCACAGACGGGCCTGTGAAGTACGATGAGTCACCGTATGAAGAGTCAATCATTATAAAGGGCTCCTTGTTCAGCCGGCTCTTGGCCTCCCCCTTCCTCTCTTCCGCTCCTTCCCTCCATTCAACCGCGCTGAGATGGAGGAATTTGGACTCCAGCTTTGTTTGTGATCTTATTGAACGAGCTACATCATCTCGAGTGGATTACAAAATCACTCGTGGGCTGTTAATGAATTTAAAGAACGCTTGAGTGTTTGTATGATGCAACAATCACATACTGTAAGAACACACACATCGTGGAAATGTACAGTCTGAGAGTATGAAGAGGATCCATCAAAGTCACATGTCCTACACACTACAGTTTTGAGTTACTTGAGTATTTTTTGCAAGTATTTTGCAGGAAAATATTTTACATACAAAACCTAATTAAATGAGCAGGGAGTAAATAAAGTTAGCTCCTCGACTGACTACAACATTTTAATTCTGTTTACATGTTCATATTATAACATAATCTATGAACAAACTGAAAGCTTAACTTAACAAGTATGTTTACTGCTGACATTTAAATACATTTGATTGATTATGAACACATAAACTCAATGTTCACTTACTTAACATTTTACTCATAACCCCATCATTTGTTAAGTACTGTACTGTCGGTATGCCATATGGAGCATGTTTACATTGTTATTTTGCTACTTTTATGTAATCAAAGGATACTTCCTCCACCACTGGTGACGTGTTGAGGGCTTAACGTGAGGTTCCCACGGCTGAATGTTTCTTCACACACATTTCTATGGTGCCAACATTATGTGCACTGTATCAGATGTCCGTAGTGTGAACTTACTGGCAGCTGCTGTGAGCAGAACTCATCAAACATACTGTAAGTTATGTTTTATTTGTTCAGTGGGAGCACACGATATATAGATTGGTTTATATTCATGCTGACTGAAAGTTTAACACATGTTTGGCTCTACTTGGAGCAGCTACAACATTAAAATGCTGCTGATATGTTCATTCAAAAGGGGCCAGAAAGTGTACGTTCTCTTTTGATATGCAGTAATATCTAATGCTTCCATGCTTATAAATCTGAATTATGATTGCAGTAATTTTTCTTGTGAAGGAGTTTTTATTTATTTAATTGATGCATTAATTTAGCTCCTTTTACTTAAGTAAAGGCTCTCACTGATTATCTGCATTGGGCAATACTTGCACAAACCATGTTACCAGTATCAGCATTACACCTGATATATATTACATAGCTATGATACTACTACATACTATTATTGTATATAGCTAATTTACACTCATATATGAAACATCAGTGATGGTGATGGTCGTCTGTGTGTGGTGCATCTGATGCACCACACACAGACGACACTCAACTTGAACTCTTAGGGATCAAAGGTCAAGAGCACCGAGCAGGTTATCTAATATAGACCTAAACCTCTGATCACTGACACTCAGACACTTACTCGTGCACATCTCAGAAAACAAACACAAAGTGAGAGGAATGCACTGAGGATTCCTCAAACATTCCCACAGTGCTCGTCGGTTTGTCTCTCTCGGGATGAGTCCAGGAAAGCAGCCGAGCTTCGTCTCTCTCTGTTCCCACGGCCGACTCTCCGCACGGTGGTTTGTCACATCTGCTGCTCCACAGCTCATCCCGGCTCATCCAGTTAATTACAGAGCGGCCCAAACTGTGGCAACACTGGCTGACCCAACCCTGACCTCTGACCTCAGACCAGACTGGGCTCTGTCAGGCTCCACTGGTCGTTATTACACCCTAACACACCTTTCACACCCCGTATCCACGCTGGACGGTATCCATAGCTACTCACTTTCAGCTAGACATGTACTAATGAAGAACCCTGCAGTGAAGCCTGAGAGAGACAACAGTCTGTGCCCAGTTTAAACAGATGAGGCTACCGAAGTACATTTATTTACATAAAATATTTTTAAAAACAACTATGACATTTTCTTCAAATTTGCCACAAAACAAAAATTCTGGACAAAATAAGAGCTCTCTCTCTTTCAAACTATCAAGGTACTAATACTTATTAGGTATTAACTGAAATGTGCCATTGACACAGAGTATCAACAACTGTCAAGTACCGAAACCTGGCATCAAATTGAATCTGTCTTTTAATATATATGTAACACATGTCCAGGTTTCTGATCTTACAATGCCATGCTTAAGGTTTGGTTGGAGGGGGGCATAAACAAATAGTTATTGTTGGGGAAAGATTATTGTTCGGGTTGCAGTAACTACTTCATCAGCGTTAGGAGAGCTTCATTGCCAATGTACAATATCCAATACTTGGTTAAGGTTAGGGACGGTGGTTGTGGTTAAAAGAAAGTAACGTTTGGCTGTTGGGAGACAGAAAAACAATGGTCTCTTGTGTTAAACTCCAACAACCTCCCTCTGTAGGCTTTGTGGATCTTATTGTCACTACTTTTGCCTTCTTTTCATATAGCTTCAACATAAAAATGCAATATGTTGTTATTGTTGTTATATTTATATATAAATATAAATATATATATATATATATATATATATATATATATATATAAATATATTTATAAATATATATATATATATATATAATGTTTATTAATTGTATTTTGTTTAGTAAATAAAGACATACACAAACATGTAACCAGACTCATAAAATATATATAAACTTTCGCAAATATTATTTTCCAACAGTGTTTTCCTGTCCATTGTTTCCTCCACACTCGCGCAGCTCCAACTGAGCACAAAGCCTCTTCAGTTTGGGTCGAACCGTGCAAAACCAATTCCAGATGGCACAGACCCATGTGGGCACGACGGCCAATAGCACAAACGCACACACACTTTCCTGATCAAAGAGAGTGACAGTTCTATGGCTCAGACTGAAACTGTGTGCATACCTTCATGCTCTGTACGTAGATAATCCCATTAATCAATAAAACCACAGTGAGGTTATCTGGAGCTAATATTTCTCTTCATGTTTCCCACTTCAGACCCTACTGGCTGTTGTACAGGCAGAGTGGTATGAAAGGTAAGGCAGAGAAAAACCAATGCAAAACATACAGTCTTCACATGTTCAGTGCAGCTAAAGAGCTCCTGTGTTGTGTTGTGACAAAGAAACGTTTCTCCGTTATTTCTTCCACTCACGCATCCAAACATTTACTTGCTGAGCAGCATCGCATTAGACAGAGGGGTGAGCCTACACACATGCATAAACACAGTGATGCATGTGGAGTTATGCAGGACAACAGTGGGTTTGCAGACTCCCTGCTGACCACAGGAATGTGAGTGCACACACACACACACACACACACACACACACACACACACACACACACACACACACACACACACACACACACACACAGGCTGAGGCTGACAGGTCTGAAGGTCTACGGCGTGTTACAGCTGCTCACAGCGATCACAGGCTGCAGCTTCTCAGGGGGAGGAAGGGAGAAGGGAGTAAAATAGCAACTCTAAGAGGAAACTGGAACAAAATGAGGAGGAAGACACCTGCTGTGATCCTGAGGCCCACTGGGAGTCTCAAATTAAGTTCTTATTAATAATCCATGCAGTTATATTAAAATGACAGATATCAGGGAAACTCTGAGAGACATGAAATGCTGAGAGGAAGCTTCATTTACAGATTACATTCTGTGAACTGACTGGTGTCAGTCTAAAACTGTATAGACTAAATACGGATTTTGAAAGATTCAGTATATTAATATATGAATATGTGAAGGAAAAAAAACAGTTTTAAGGATCAGGGATACAAGTTTGGGTAACAAGCTGTAGGAAGTTGAGTGCTAATATTTTCAGGCATAACAGTGACAAGCTGGTGTCCAAACCTAATTCACCTTTTTGCTAATTTAAGGTGTGTGAAGCAGGTGCAGCGTAGGGATTTCAAGCAGGAAAACTCTGCGTTTTAGACTGAGGCCAGGGAGGCTGCGTTGGTCTCAACATAAGCGTTGTTCTTCATTCTATAAATGTAGTTGCAGTATGGACCTCTAAAGATGATGCTGACAAAAAATATCAAGGATTCCTAATCAACATCTGATCAACAAAATCCTCTGCCAGCTTCTTAAAGCTGCATTAATTGATTCATTTCTGGCGCAGAAGAACACGACAAACACCTAAAAACAACTTTTCCAGATAGTCTCTAACTGCGTCTGTCGGCTGCTTGTTGCTGGGCAGGTAGTGCACAGTGGGTTTGATGGGACTGAACTACGCAGTAAATGTATACGAATACCAAAAACTAGGAGCTAAAAGAGGCTATCGAGCTCAGTAGAGCTGCAGCGTTAGTGACAATTCTCTGTGACCACTTTCACATACCAGGTAGTTATCTGAGCCTTTGATTAAATACATATTCATTAGTAAAGCTTTAAGAATGATTGAGTGATTTCTGCCAGAGGACGTTCAGCTCTCTCCTTGGTATCACTTGGCGCTGCATCAGAATGCGATCAGTTGTCTCCCTCCTTCAGTAAAAGTCAGCCTCAGAACCTGCTGTGTCTCTCCTCCTCCTCCTCCTCCTATTCAGCCACAGAGAATTTTTCTGTAGAAGAGGACAAACTAGTAGGCGGTCGTCTGTAAATCAGATTCCTCTGCTCTTTCTGGGTGTGTGGACGGACAGCTTTATCGACTCAGTGAAGTGGCAGACGAGAGGCTAAAGTTACGATCCAGCGCAGGAGGGAGTGAAGAGTTACAAACAAGTGGAGGGAGAGAAACGGGGTGAGGGGTAACGGCAGACAAGGCGGCGTTTAAAGAAAAGGTTTACGGGAGAGAATACGACGCGTTTAGTGGCGTCTGAAGTATTCTCATAATGAGTTGATGGCTTTATAAGTCAGAGATGGTTTGACTCTGTTCATCCGTCACACAGTCAGAGTTTAGGATCAGATGTCGAGATCTGAAGTTTTCCTCAAAATGAATATCAGTGTTTTTCATGTCTGAAGGAAGGAACTGCAAAAAAGATCATGTTTTGAAGTTGGAGGGAAATTGTTCAGACTTCACCCATCTGTGAAAGTGATCATGGATCATAAATAGTTCTCCTGCTGGGTCCATACATGACGGTAGTTATAACGTGGCTGGTTGTTCTGGAAAGATCTTTACACACGAGTCTCAGCTTCTTCACACTCTATATATCATATGTTTGACAACAAAGTTTGGTAAGCCGGTGAGTGGGTGTAAAGGGAAGGTTTATTTGACATCCAGGACATTAATCTGTTGATTCAATGGCATTTCAATAACTGTATTTTAAGTTGCTATATTTAAGTGAAGTATTTTAGGCTACACTAATAATGCTCAAGAGATCTGGAAGGTTAATAGTAATAAAAGTCTGATTTTTGATGGTCGGATTGATTAGTTTGTTTGGTTTGACAGAAGACTTCTCAAACTTGCACATAGCCAATTTATTTTTCCCTGTTAAAGGATTGTTTTCTTACCTGGATGAAGAGTCTAAGGATAGAGGGTGTCGTATACATTGTAGCCTGTCGAGGCAAACTTGTGATTTGTGATATTGGGCTGTATACACTAGATTGACTTAATTAGTCACATTAGATGAGTCCCTTCGACTTGTTTTGGTTTGTGACTGCTTCAAGCTCTACAAAACTATAGTACTAAATGTCTTGTTGTGGACTCTGTCCATGTGTTTCAGTGTCTCATCCGGAGAACTGACGTCAGCTTCGAATATGTCATACTCACTCCTGATTAGGTCCAAGAAGCTCCTAATCTCAGCTGTATTTCTCAGGCTGTGTTCAAACCTACAAGAGCACTGCATCAATAAAACACAGCCTCCTCATTAGGTTTAGTAAGACCGCAGCATTACCACAGCAAAATAAATGCAGTCAGAGAGTTGAACCTCGCTCAATATTTTTCCACAGTGCCAGCCTGGTTCCAGACCTCTGAGTCAACACCCACGAATCTCATTCAATAAAATTCAATTAAGTCTGGTGTCGACAGATATTTCAGCCGGTTGGAGAAACAGTTCACCAATCAGAGCTTCGTAGGCGGGATGAAGAATGTCAACGCTAGCTACATCCATGAAGGTAAGGTTAAGCACGGTTAAGTTCAAAGTAACTGTATAGGTTGTTGTCAATCAATACAAATGATAACTTTATTTATATTTATATAAATATATTTAGATATTATATGTATTTATTGTTTTAGTACTCCTTGTTAATATTCTTTGAAAAAGGTTATGTAATGTAACTGCTCCAAGCAAATCGTACCACAGAATTGTCATCAGCAGGAAAAAGAAATAAGCCCTTTGCTACTGATTTGTTAAAGAAAAGCAAAATAACAAACTATAATTAACACAAAGTTTCTGCTTCACTGCAGAGAGAGAACATGTCCCATGGTCTGCATATAGTTTCAATACTGCCTGTAGTTCCACGTGTCTTGCCATGCTGTTGTACACTTACCATTACATCATTACATTACACCACTGATGCCTGGTACATCTCACACATACTGAACTCTGAACACTGAACGCTCTGAGAAGCTCTCGCTCTGTTTCCCACTTTCCACTTTGCTCTCTGCACTCTGAACTGTTCTTCTGTCCACTGTGTTGTCAACATTTTCCATCCTTGTGGCCTAACATTTCTGCATCTCTTCCCCTAATTTCCTGCAGTCCTGTGAAAGCCAAATGTTTCTCACACAGCAGACGTCTGTATAGTGTCTCAGAGCAGCACTCAACAACAACCCTCGAGGAAACTATCGATTATCTCACAAGAGGCAGCTAATGTCTTTAACCTGGCCAGACATTCCTGTTATGTTTGGGGCTGCACATATTTCATTATCGATTAATCTGCCAGTTATTTTCTCAATGAATCCAGAATAGTTTGGTCTAAAATATTTAATTTTATTGAAATAACTTCTCAGTTTAAAACCACATATATGAATTCATCATTCATTGATTGAAATATTTTGAATGATATGCCTGCCTGCATGAAGACCTTCTGTGCAATGACTAAAAGATTCACTAGTTTATGCTGGTAGTTAATTGGAATTAATCACTTAACAATTAATTGAGCACATTGTTGCTATTAGTACCAATTTACAAAATGATATCCAGGAAGTGTTGTGGAAATTAAAGGAAAAATACACAATATGCTAAAGTCAAAGTTTTCTAGTTTTGTCCGAAGAAAAGCCACAAATCCTCCAGAATGAGAAGCTAAAGCTGGAGGATGTTGGTTTGATGAAAGACTTAAATACCTGCTGATTATGTTTCTGCTCTAGTTGTGTTTGCTCTCTGCAAAACCACATGTCTTCTGTAGGACATATTTAATGTAGACATTTAAAGGCTGAGGAATTTTAGTGGAATGGAGCACAAAGTCAGTTTATTCATCGCTTTGCTTAATTATTCCACTTTCAACACATGTGGAAAATATGTGCTGGACCTTCTTGTATGACTGCAACAGTTTGGAAGTAGTTAACTCGTGGCTGAGGAAGACGTCGATTTATATGTGTATTACATCTCTGGGAGATGTGGGAAGCAATAAGCACCCCGACAAAAAACTTGAATCTTCAAAGGCTTTTCAGTCAGCTAAGGGGGGAAAAGGGGGAAACTAGCCTCCATCGGTTAACCACCAATACATCAGCCTTCCATGACTGCACGATAGAAGCCAAAATAGCCTTTAACAGGATGAGATCATGAACGATGCAGTGGAACAAACCATCTCATCATCCCACCGAGTGTGAGATGTCAGAGTGGCTACAGATACTGCTGTCCTGAACTAAAACAAAAACGTCTTTTTATGCACAAAAGGACAGAGAGACAAGGTTTGGAGGGGGGGGGGGATGTGTTTGTAAAAGAGAAAAGGCATCTGACAGACAAATTCCAGAATCTGTCTGCAAATACCAACGGCCTGGAGGAGAGATGGGAAGTTTTCCTGTGCATGTGTGCCCTCCTTAAAATTCCCAGGAGGGACAGAGGCAGAGATAACGTTGTATAAACAAGACAGAGAATGAGTAGAAAACACAGGGAAACGCCTGAGGAGAGCAGGAAGAAACAATAAAGCATGCAAGGAGGAAAGTAAAAGGTGTTTGGAGTTCATTAACTGCTTGGACAGATTTGGAGGTTTTTACAAATTGATTCAATCGCACAAAGCTCTCTGACACACGTGTGCATGCTCGTACATACCGAGAGACGCAGTCATGACGTCACACCTTCTGAATTATCCCGTTTATTTGCCGGTTTCCTGTCAGTCCTTCACCTCCAAAGTCTCTATCTCTTTCTGTTATGTTCTGCCTTCCAGCGTGAATGAAACTCTCCCTATTAAGAGAATCTCTTCTTCTCCTCTCTCTCTACAAAGCAATCTGAGCCCGACTTGCTGAAGTTTTTGTTTTTTTTGTTCAGGGGCTGGATCGCTTCACCGCCATGCCCAATTCCTTTCGTCCCCCAGATGGAAAAATAAGCTCCCCGTTTGTTCCTGGCTTGTTGTGACACCGCTCAACTTCTGGGTTTGTATGGAGGGAGGGACAAGAGGGAGAGAAATTCTCCCCCCTCCCCTCTATGAATCTCGTAGCACGCCCTCCCAACCTCCCTCCTCTTTCTTCTCACTGACCACTGAGCATTGTCCCTGCTGGGCCACTGCAAGCACTTTCCCCCAATCAGAATGGATTCCAGCAGGGTCAGAGGTCATATGTGGCCTTTTATGGACCAGAGAGGAGGTGGTGGTGGTAAGATGGTGGTGGTGGGGGGGGGATGATCTGGGAGTTTCTATTGCCTCTCTGTCATGGCATGTGTGTCCACTCCCACCATCTGCTCGCCACAAACACGGAGACAAAGGCATGCAGACACACACTGACCGTGTCTCCTGCCATGTGTCTAATCGAAGCACATCATAAATTACACCATAAAGCTCTTGATTGAATTGTGTTGAGTTTACTCTTGTCTCACCGGAAACACGTGCTGCGTGCATTATTTTTAACATCTTTGTGACAGGAAATGAGCTCTGTCCATCTGTGACGCTCAGCGAGCGGTTTTGCCCTGCTTCAAGTCTCTATGCTAGGCTCAACTAACCGGCTTCTGGTACCAGCTTAATCTGTAGCAGACACATATGAGAGTGATCTTATCTCATTTCCCAAAATGTCGAACTGTTCTTTTAAAAGAATCATCAAAAGAAGTTGTAGTAGATCGCAGATTGTGTCCTTTAACATCGGGGACATTACAATAATAATAAAAACTCTATAAATAAATGAACTTACAATATAATTAAATTGTTTATACTTATGTGCTCATGATTGAAAATACAAGCCAGCTCCATTAATAACTCAAAATGAGTTGTTATCCACTGTGTGTTAAAGACCTGTCACTCACTTTTAGAGCACCAGCAGCTTTCACTCATGTTGTTTACATTTGGGTAAATAATTGTGCCTTTAAGTGTTGCTGACCACACAATTAAGGAGACTATGAAACGTCTCTCTGTTCAGGATCAATAAGGGCACTTGAAACTTTTGAGACTTGTTCATCATTGTCAACAAATCCAATCATCCTCTCTGCTCTCTCCCTCGTACTTTCTCCTGACCTTTGACCCCTGAGGTTGAGCCAGTCAAGTGTTTGTCTGAACCGACCATCTGCCTCTGCTGAACCTCAGCTCATAACCGCAGCTACATTCCTTTGGCTTGAACCTGCTTCCGCTACGGAGAGATTCTGCATATATCACTGTTTATTTTGATTTGGTACACAAAGGAAATGTTATTACGTAACACTTTGCTGTCACCAGGAAATGAAAAGAACACAAGCGCAGTGACATTCAGCAGAGGTCATCTTTGTTCATGATCTGCAAAGGCTAAAGTTTGTAACAGATGTAAAGAATTTCATCAGTCTGTTGCTATTCGGTGAAAACTTTGTATTTGTATTGTATTTTATGTCTAATTTTGTTGGACGTGGACGTGCTTTTGACTGATTTCTTTGTCTTTGACTTTTTAGGTTCATGACATTGTTATAAAGCAAAATAGATTAAGTTAAAACAAAGAGAAGATTGTTAAATGTCATGTTTGTCCCCCAACAGACCCAAAACACTGAGTGCGTGTGACATTTCTGTGTTTATTTAAGTGATCACTGTAAGCACTGATTTGGTGAATTTGCAGGTCAAAAGTCGTCTAGATGTCTAACTGGGATAAATTTGGTTGAAAAAGTTATGACCTACTTTACATTGAAATGTCGGTCTTGAAGTCCTTTACAAAACCAAGCTTATATGTAAAACCTGGTATCATTTGTAACTTAAATCTTAAAGTTGAACCAATTAATATTTCTATATTATCAACGGATCAAATGACTTTGTGTTATTTGAAAGGAGTCGCTCCCAACTCTGCAGTTCCCCTCAGCTCTACGGAGCGCTCTAGCAGCTCATTGTTTTGGTATTACAGTCTTTAAATTCACTGTTTTGGTTCAGTCTCTCATCGACCACTTTTCCAGCTGCAGTGAGCTTCAGTGAAAGAGTCCGATCAACCCAGTGTACACTACCTGCTCAGCACCAAACAGCAAACAGACGCAGTTAGAGACCAGCTGGTGAACAACACTGTGGAGTGTTTAGCAGCTAAAGGGACAGACATTTTCCTCAGGAGTTGGTGGAAACGAAAACAAGAGCAAAAAGAGAGCGAATATTGGACTTCATTCATAATGTGGTAACTAAATAAATGATAATGTTGCTTTATGTCTACTGGATGTGTAACATTGCCAACGTTATAAGGTCATAATAAGCCAACGTTGTGTTCACTGCTTGTTCCAGTGCCCCCAAGAGGACAGAAAATAATTGATGCTGGCAAAGACCAGAAACTCTTAGAGATGACCATATTGTTTAGTAAATGTACTATATATTAATGACATTTTTTAATATGTATTTTATTGCATTTAGAATATTGTTTTGACCACATGTTTGTATTGTATCATTTAACAGAGCTCTCACGTCTGTATGCTACTTATGGAGCTAGAGTCAGGGGGTCGTTAGCTTAGCTTGGCATAAAGACTGGAACAACACTGGCTCTGTCCAAATGTTTAAACAAAATGTCTACTAACACCTCCAAACCTCAGTAATAACTCTTGGAAAGAAAGCAAATAAGTTTATTTTCTAACATGTCAAGCTATCCCGTTAAAGTTGTATTTTTTCGTAGTGTAGTTTTAGAGTAAATAAACTAGCCTAGAAATGTAAAAGAGAGATTTGCCTTTTCTACCTAATTTAACCCAGTTCTTTTACATGGATGTGTAGACATTTATGATCAATTCCACACAGGATTACTTTATGTCTGTAAATACCTGTAGGATAACCTCACACAGCACACACAACATACCAGGGTCCCAGCATGCCCGGCGTGCTCAGCGTGGTGATAACACAGTGGAAACACAGCTGTAAGGCGCAGCATGGCTGACTGAGTGCTCCGCTGTTGTTTTGGAGCTGTCTGCTGCGGCCCACAGTAATCACTCCTCACTTTACAGTAGCCTCAGGCCAAACTGTTATTACAGTAATAACCCTTAACATTAAATACAAATAATTTAAATTGGGAATCTGACTGTTCTGTCATTACGTGGCAAATTGTTTCCCAGACAATCGTCTGCCTTTAACGTGGGAAACAGGAAACTCTTGTCTGCCCCCCAAACTGGGGGTGAGCTGCAGATATTCTGTGTCCTTTGTTAATTCTTCTGTCCGTCCCGCGGAGAAAAAGAATCAGGTGTTTTTTCTGTACACAAGGAATAATGACTCCTTCTCCATCCTGCCACCGCTCTGTTCTGACAAACATGTTTACATTAAACAGGCGGAACTGCCCTTTAAAAGAGTGAACTGACCTGTTTGCAACGCAGAGCAAAAGGCCATCATAAATACTACTTTGGTTTTGTTATCAATAAAAGCATATGTTAAGGTCCCAATACTGTCAAATTGTTTGCGAAAATTGTGATGCAGTGTACATGTCTGGGGCTTTTATTCTGAAAGGGAAAACGTGACCCACCGGCAGACTGAATTGCATCCTGAAAGCAGCAAAAGCGAGACTCATAGGGAACCAATCTAAACACTGATGGTGTCATTATTCTATAGAAATTGTATTGTGCTATCAACATTTGCTTCATAATGATAAGTTAAAGCAAAAGTAAAAAAAGGTAAAAGTGTTATTTAAACTCTGTGTCACTCTGGCCAGCAGCCCCCACAGCCCCTTCCTGCATTTCTGATCGTCACATCATCTGTTGTCTTTGTTTCCTCAGTGTGAAAGCACAAAATGTTTGTAGCTACGACAGGAACATGACAGCCACTTAGATCAGATATGAGGCAGTACCACTGAAAGACGCTTGTGTTTTTCGACACTACAGTAAACTCTTTCTGCAGCTGTGTGGTACACATCTCCTCGAGCAGGATGTCCCACCAACAAAAGACCCTCCCCTCTCCTCCCAGAACAGGATGCGAGTAGACATCCTGCCTGCAGTGGTCTCTTCCTCTGTTACCGTCATTACTATTATTAGCCGACGTCCAGTATCAGCTGTCCCTGAATGAGCCTGAAAGGATATCCCAATTCATTTTATCAACTCCCCTGAGCAACTTTTACCATAAACCTAAAAATAATAAATAAGCCATCTTTCTGCCTCTACCCAGACATGACCTACCACAAACAGAGCCATGCCCACATATCCAGCCAATGGCAACAAAGGACAGGCCAGGTGTGTGTGTGTATGTGTGTGTGTGTGTGTGTGTGTGTGTGTGTGTGTGTGTGTGTGTGTGTGTGTGTGTGTATGTTTTTGGTATATTATGCCAAGAGGACATTCCAGCCGGCCCTTGAACCCTGTCCTGCAGCAATCAGGAGCTTGAGTGTTTGGGTTTAAACACTAGTACTCTCGCCAGTCTCTCTCTCTCACTCACACACACACACACACACACACACACACACACACACACACACACAAAAGTGTACCTTGTGTCCAGGTGTGTTGGTCCCACTGCCCGCCAGTCCTGAGTTGGGAAAACTCTGAGAAATGTTTCACTGTGAAGAGAAGGCAGACACTGATAAGATTCCCATTTGCAGACAAATCCACATCAAGAAAGTGTCCATTCTGACGTTATCTCTTACCGTAGGGCGTCGGAGGAGACACTGGGAAGGCTGGAGTAAGAGGGACAATGTCAGAGCTGTCTGTCTGTCCCCTATTGTCCACGCTGTTGGTTTTGTAGAGATGTCCATGCTTTTAAAAACAAACGAGAAAAGAAATAAAGTAAGAAAAGAAATAAGGGGAAGAGTCATTAACAAGACAAAGTCTTACACGCACACACACACACACACACGCAAACACACACACACATCACTCTTGTGATCTGTGTGTGGCTACAGGCTGTGTTTTGGTGTAAACAGTTGGGCCATTCATGCCACCCAGCCATAAGAGTGAGTGCAAGAGCAGAAACCTCAAAAAAAGAAAGAAAAATACAAGAGAGAGAGAGAGAGAGAGAGAGAGAGAGAGAGAGAGAGAGAGAGAGAGAGAGAGAGAGAGAGAGAGAGAGAGAGAGAAAGAGAGAGAGAGAGGGAGGGCGTAAGGGAGGAATGTAGAAAAGAAACATCTGCAGAGATGCAGATAGAGTTACATAATCAGATCTTTTCACTGATCTTAAAGTGGGATATCCTTTTGTGTCATGTAATTCAGTAACACATCAATTCAATTAAATGTATAGTCTGAAGGTTTTGTTCAGGATGAGTTGAGAAGGAGTTGATTCATTGAACCCAAAATAATGTTGTATCATCTGATCAGTGCAGATGACAAGACCACTTAAATCGAGTGTGACACAAGCAAGTCCATTTTGATCTGCAGTCAAGACATAGAGTCTAAATGAGTGTTGGGTCAGAGAGCGAGCCTAAAACAACACAAAGAAAGAAACTCGCCCAAGAGTTCAAAACGCAATAATAAATGTTTAAAACGATGTTGCATTATTTGCTAAAATTGTAATTGCAATAAGATATTCAATCTTCAAACTAAATATTCTTGCTCAATGTTCCAAGACAACCAACACTAACTATGGTATCTTTCAACACATTACAAACTACATATCTAAAATGACGATGCTTGGTTGTTACAGTAGACGGCACAGAAACAGTAAGAAAAATAAGTGTTACATGGGTTGCACTTGTAAATGATAGAAGCATGTGCATAACAGAGCATGTGATAGTGTGCAGCTGACAGATAGCAGAGCAGCAGACTGCTAGAAGACCTATCAACCCCTGTTGACGCTTTTTAATCAAGACGTAGTTTGTTTTTGGTCTCCACTGAATCCTGAGGGAAATATCTCTTTATAGCTGCTAAATGTTCCACTATATTCACCAGCTGTCGTGTACAGTGTTTACAGCGTTGTCTCTGACAAACAGCTGCGTGCTGTGGGAGAGAATGACGCTATGATAGCAGTGACAGTGAACTAGACGGACAGCCAACTGATAAAACGCTTGTAGGTTCATCACTACGAGAGACCCCTTTCACATTATAGGAATATTGATTCAAACATGGGGGAAATTACGACTGGTGTCCGTCAGGGGAGGTGAACGGGGAATCTGTGTTTACCTGAGATGAGCCCATCCATCCTGGGCTATGGAGAGCAGCGTAGTCTGTCACATCACTGACCTGCATCTGCTGCGTCCAACCTGAGAGAAGAGGGGGGGAAGAGCGGGGGAGGCAGATAAGGAGTCAGACAGTCAGACAGATTGTGATCTGAACTATAATCAACAGAATCTAACTCAGCCATGTGTTCCTCTATGAAATGAAAGACCAACAAACAGTTATGTCTCTAACCCCACAACATTAAACAGTCATGACGCTTTGTTATGACCTGATGGCAGTAAAAGGCGATGACAGTGGTTCATGATTAGCGTGTTTGTCTCTGACAAAAACGTCTATCAGTATGTTTATCAGCGATGTGTAGCTCCTGTCATCAGGCCAGACATTGTGTGAATAAGCAAGACTTCACTGTGACCAGATGGTGGAACATCATGGCAGCTTGTCTGCTAAATGACCTGTGATACAACCGGAGAACCAGAACGTTTCCCATACCAACATCTACAATCTACATATTTAGCATTCATATTCAGATATCTGTTTATAGAGATTACTAGTACCATTAGTGCACTGTTAAAATGTTATCTGGGAAGAAACTTTGAAAAATGTGTAAAATGATCTACAGCAAAGGAACACCTTTAACAGAAAGTAAGCTAGCTGATTAGCTTGCTAGTGGCAGTGAAGCTCAGCTTCCCACATCGGTCATGAGACCCTCGCCTTTGTAGCAGGTGTGTTGCTCCTGGAGTGAGACAGGTTAGTTGAGTGTGTATGGATAATATTTATAATTTAACAATACTGATTTCTTATTCATATTTATACACAGAAAACTAGAATTAGTCATGAAGATATGATAATAGAGAATATTTTTATAATTTTATCCTGCTAGAACAAAATGACATGATCATATTTTACTGTATTGCAGCCTTTAAAGACACTAAAAACCCACCTTAACACTGACATCACAGTCTGACATGTGTGTCATGATATATGACGGACCATATATGGGACCACACTGAATTGTGCATATCAACTATACACAGCAATGTGGAACATTGTGAGCTCAGCTTTCATTGTGATCATCCATCATCTCAAACACATGCTAGTCCAACCCAACTGAAACTAATGCAGTTCCCATTCGACACCAGAGGGCCTGCTGAGGGTACTTCCACTGAGGTTGTTTTTTGCAGTGTCAAGTAGCACTTGATACCTGCTGTATTTGTGAGGAAGCTATTCTCTTTTGAAGACTGCAACTCCAATGACGATGAGAGGGAGAAGGAAGGCATGATGCAAACACACTGGAGAGCAAAGTGTTGTGTCAAACTTCAAAAGCATTCCTGATCGCTGTGCTCAAAATCCATGATTAGTAGAAGAACCACGAGACCCCTCATTGACCTGATGGTGTACAAAAACACAGGGTTGCAGGTTAAAATTCAGCAGTAATGTAACCCTGCGAGGCACATGGCCGCAGGTCAATGGTAACCAAAGCAGGGACCCTGACAGACGTGAATCAGGAGCTGTCACGAGAGTTCTTGACTGTCAGGAGCTCCCACATGAACCATCAGGCCACTCCGGGGTTAGCTTTGATGGAACAGCTGCTCTGTACGCAAAGACCTGGGAGGTGATGACATCACTCGTACACCTATGACCTGCAGTCCTCAAAGAGAAAATTAATCAAGGCTGGAGGACACAGCAGAAATGTGCCTCATCCTCCTGCTTCCATCCCAGGGGATATGAGAGGATGTAAATCTGTCATGTGTCCCAGTGGGGGGGAGAAGAAATAGCGAAGAAGAGGCAACGCAGAGACACGGGTCACAGAAATAAGCCTTATCACTGTGACAGGTTCAAGTTTTTAAAAAGGTTGGACAAAGTTGTTTTGCAGGTACTATGATGTCCAGAATCAAGTCCCAGGTCCTAAATGTTTCACTCTGTGTCCTACACAATGCACCACCCTATCACACAAAATGATTGGCTCCATGTCTGATTGAGTCAAAGTATTTTTGTTGTCAGGAAAGTGTAGAAGTTATCCTTTGGATTTGGGATATCAGGTCGTTTACAAGTCAGACAATTAAAGTCCAAGTCAGTAATTGGTGTTAGTGAATTCATGAGTACACTTCATCAGAGCATCAAACTTCATCTTTCCATCTATTGATTCCAGTCATATATCAAAGTCAATTTGAGGCAGTGGAAACCTTTTGGCTTTCAAAACGATGTCATGAAGTGACAAAGTTCCGAATTGTGTGACTAAATTGCAGTCTTAACTCTTCCTTTACATGAGATACATTACACACTTTTAAACTCAGACTAGAAATCGTGTATGATAGGATAAAGGTCAGTACAGACATTGATTTTTTTTCAGTGATAACACACTCCCCAGCCTCATTTATATTTTTACTCTCAGTCGATTGACCTGTGACGTCTTTTACGCACAGTCATTACAGCTGTTGCACTGTAGCTGAGAGCACTGCAGATTCAAAAACTAAATAAAAACCTGAATTACATCAGATTATATTGTATGGAATCAGATATCTGAATGTCATAAACCAATTACATGATGCCTGAATTGCATAATGCAGGCGTGTTGGAAACAATTCTGGAGAAGATTAAATAAGGTATATTGATATGCAATAGTACACCGTAAACTGCAGGCTGAACAACTCAGTCTTACAAAGTTTTCACTTTCTCGTAGCTTCTTGCTTCGACAAAGTGAAAACTTTGTCAGACTCAGGGAGACATATTGCAGATCAGAGCACCTGAATCATTTTGTAATCACCTCTTTTTTTTACTTCCAAAATTCTTGAATTTATTTGTGCGTTAAAAAAGGTGGAATAGTTTTATAGAGATGTGCTGTGAAAGTGACGGGCATGTAGGTCTGAATGATAGCTAGGTTCAATCCTGAACTGGGATAGTTATAGTCCCGTCTGTGTGTGCTGATGTTGATGGAGAAGATGCAGTATTTGATTGAGCACACACATTATTTCTTGGCTGCAAACGTTTGGGTAAATGAAATTAAACATAGATTTGCGTTACCGTACTGACTGGGGACATTTCCCACGTAGCACCATCAGATACGGGACACCCCAATGAGTACTTCCATGAATTCTTCTACAGTGCATCTCTCCTTATACTGTATGTTAGGATGTAGCTCTCTTTGTAACCATTAAGTTCAACTTTCACTTTTAAAACTTACTTTTCTTTATCACAATCTGAACTATTCTGTTGTACTTTTATTAGAAGTTACACATTAGATTGTAGATCTAAATCTGCTAAAGCTTTGAGCTCTTTCCTGTTATGGGCTCATCAGAAAGATGATGTATTACTATCATATATCACTATCATATCCTACTTTGCTGTAGAAGTCACTTTTTTAATCCCATTCAGCTGCTTGCAAAACTGTAGATTCTATAATTATGTCGATTATAGCATTGCTTCATCCTGAGTTTCACTGTGGTGAGAGGTCAGATTGGTCCGTCTTCTGTATATTTCCATTCAAAATAAGACAGATTGGAGGTAAACACAGGTTCAGACTTTACACCGCCAACACCGCAGGAATATCCACTACTGGTTTAATCAAATGCTTCCATCCTTTCAGCAAACACTGTGCACACTAACAAACTCCTTCTGTAACACGTACATGTATTCCGCTCTCTCAGGTGGAGATTTCCACAATCAGGCAGCGCTTCAGTCCTTCAGTCTGGGTTATAAATGGTTCTCTATATGTGCAGGATGAACCAAGCTCCACAATGTAACAAGTCCAACCTTCGAGCTTCATCTGCTCGCCAGCTTGTTGGCACACGTGTATTTTCTTAAGTGTGGCATCATTTCACAGAGGACTGCTTTGTGTCTCTGTAGAAGTAGAGCTATATAAAAAGGTACCGTTATAATTTACCAAGGTAAAGGGTCAGTTTACCCAAAATACATATATTTGTTAGTAAAAGCTGTATTTAGCAAATCAGAAAAAGTTGTCATTGAGTGCTGAGGTTTTGTAATATCTGCCTCTTCAGCATCCAAAACCATGCAAGCAGCTCTGTGAGTCTGTACTGCAGGGATTTGAGCTAAATGCTAATCTCACAATGTTGCATTTTAGCATGTACAATGTTAACTCTGTTCAACATCTCAGTTTAGCACGTCAGCATTTGCCAAATAGGCTGAGGCTTGTGGTAATGTATGTATTAAATGTCATGGCAATCCATTCATGAGATGTTGAGAACTTTCACTCAAAGCCACAAATGTCAACCTCCTGGTTGCACTAGACGAAAAGTCAGAGGATCACCAACGTCTGTAGGATTCATCCTCTGGGAACTATGACTGTCTGGACAAAATTCCAGAGCAATCCATCCAACGGTTGTTAAGATATTTCAGTCTGGACCAAAGTGGTGGCCCAACCAACATTACCAACCCTATAACCATGTAGCTAGCCAAGAAGATTAAGGTGGAATGCTTCTTCTATACATTTATTTAACTGTCTTACCTGAGTGATGGGTATTTCCCTTGTGGCTGAGGCCATTGGTGTGGAGGGAGGCGGAGCGGGACATGGGGGCACACCGGGTAGGAACGGGAACAAAGGTTGGGTCCAAATCCAAAATCAACTGGTTCAGCTGCTCTATGGACTCGTCGATGTCTGTGGTTAACGACGACAAATCATCTTCTTGGCAAGACGAAGTGTGTGTGGTGTTGACAGACTGTATGTTGTGTGTAACGTCTGTGTTTAGTGTGATGTTGTGTGTGCCGTCCTCGTCCTCCAGTCCTCTCTGCACTGCTTCCCTTGCTGCTGAGACCTCGAGGTGGCGTTTTAGGGAGTACGAGAGGTGGCGGCCTCTCTTTCCTCATCCTGTTTAACCTCTCCTCCCCATCAACTTGAAGGTAAGTATCGGTGACAACGTCAACCATCTGCTGCTGCCGAACCCAGGAGTGTGTGGAGTACTCAGTGTGGGTGGATCTCTGAGTTTCGGGCAGGTTCTCAGAGGAGAGGGAGCAGATGCTGCTTGAGCTCGGCAGGTCGGAAGCAGGAGCTGCTTCACCATCAACTTCCTCCTCATCATCTAATATATCAGTTTCTCTCTCGCTGGACGAAGCCTCTCCATTGATAGTGTGTCCCAGTCCAGACTCATCTCCAGTCATCTCCCCCTCCCCTCGACTTGACACAGCAAGCTCAGTCATGACCTCCAGAAGAGGCTGAGCAATCTCAAAGTCCACCCCAGGGAACAGCCTGCCTGCCTGGGTATACGTGTCCCGTGCGGCCCCTCTCCACCCCTGTGAGGCTATAGACAGGCCTGAATCACTGCTGGCTGATGGAGCTCGGTCACCCCAGCTGGGGCTGCTGGTTGTCAGGTGGAACGAAGCACCTTCCTCACTACTCCTCCTCCTCACTCCAGGGTCCAGGACATGAGGTTGGGCTGTGAAGACAAAAAAGGTCAATAAAAGGTTTATATGTTGACAGAAGAGTGAAAACAGATGCAACCAGTGACCTGTTGAAGCAAGGGTGAAGGTTTGGTGTCAGAAGTGAGGAGGACATGATGAAATCACAGGTTCTTCAACCACAATAAAACTAAACAAAAAACATATTTATTAATGGAAAATAGTTGTCTTTTTAGAAAAGTATCATAATTAAACATTTTCACCTGTACATAGAAGTATAAATTAGGGCTTCAACTAACTTTTTTTTATAGATTTAATTTTCAATAATATTCTGCAAATGCAAGAAAACACAGAAAATACCCAGAGATGTTCAATTTGCAACCAAGAAAAGAAAAACTTTGAATATTCAGATTTAAGAAGTTGGTAACAGATTTATTTTTTAATAAAACATGTTTTAATGATAAATCAATTATCAAAATTGTTGCAGATGTTATTTTCTTTCCATCCACTATTCATTCAAGTGTTTCAACTCTAGTATAAATAATGTTACATACTTGTATTGAAGATGTTCGCACTACATATGACCCCATACCTGCACCACTACTGTACATGATGCATTATGACACACACACACACACACACACACACACACACACACACACACACACACACACACACACACACACACACACACACACACACACACACACACACCACCTGTTTGACTACAGCCATCTCTCCAGACACACTCCATGTAGATAACACAGAGCCCCTTTGTGTGGGCTGTCGGATGCATACGTGTGTAGTTTGTGTATGTGTGTGTCACGCTAAGGACGTGTCTGTCATAGACGTGTACCTGAGGTCAGATAGAGCTGATTGCACACACACACACACACACACACACACACACACACACACACACACACACTGTGTTATACGTCAACTGTCTGTAGCAAACAAGAGAGCATATTTCTAAGATTTACAACAAGTCAGAAGCATACAGGGTTCACACGGTACCTGGAATCCTTGAAAGTTGATGAGTTTGAGGGGAACGAATCTAGTTTTGAAAATAGACATAAATAGTCATGGGTCATCGCAATTGTCTTTCGATTTTTTTTTACTTAACGTTGGTAAATAGGTTACGTTCCGCTGTCTTCATGCAAGTCTCCCACATGTTTCCCACGCCACCTGCCTCGAGAAAGGTCCACAGTAATTAATCTTGATCCGTGTCTCAAACTGTGTCGTGTTGGGTCCTTGAATTCGAGGGAATTGGGCTAAGGAAGACCTTGAATTTATTGTTAAAGAAGGTGTGGGAACTCTGATACTATAACTGGAATAATTAATCGATTTATCAATTTGTCAAAGGCAAATATTTTGCTAATTGATTTATTGCTTGATACATTTTGTCAGGATTTCCTCCTTTTTTTTGTCAAATATGTTAGCGAACTGAATATATTTTAGACTTTTGCTTCAATTTTCTGACATTTTGTAGATCAAATAATGAATCTAAAAAAGAAAAATTATGGTTAGTTCCACCCCTAAAACATACTGGACAGCAAGTTCTTTTCTGATAAGAGTTTAGATAAGACTCGTACAGTGACTGCAACAATACATACAGTGCATACCAGAGATGTGTGAGCACAGCCTCTTAAGTCCAGAGAAGCAATAAAACTCAAATACCAGACATGCATGGTAAACCCTCACAGCTGGTCTGTTAGGTCACACACACACACACACACACACACACACACACACACACACACACACACACACACACACACACACACACACACACACACACACACACACACACACACACACAGTAGTACATTCACACACTGATACACACTGTATTACTTGAACAATACTATAAAGACTTCAGTAAAAAGACACACACTAAAATGCTAAACCAGCATCAAAGAGCAGCTTACTTACTCACCAGTCAGGAGTAAACTTTCACTGTTCCCACTGCGGACTAGAAACAGGATGCAAATGCTTGCTGAAGCCTCTCTTTGGAGTCAGGGAAAGAGGAAAAGAGAAACAGATGACAAGCTGAAAGGAAAGAGGGGGCAAGGACGAGGACAGAATGAAAAGGATGAGGAGACCGATAGAAAGAGTAAGGGAGGCTGAAAAAGATTCAGACCGGCTCAGTTGGAAGTTGCTCCTCTGCTGTCGTCCTCACAGGCTGCCACAGGAAGACAAGCAAAGAACATTCTTTCTCTGAAGGTGCTAACAGCCCCCCTGTATACCCCCACCTCTTACTCTCTCTTTCCCCTCTCTCATGTCACTCCTTCCTCGCCTGCTCCGTCCCCACACTACGAATCCCCCCCTTCACTGTCCGTCACTACAAAATCAAGCCTTGCTTTGCCTCATCCCTCCTCCTCTTTCCTCCCCCCTGCATCCTGTCCCGGTTGACACAGGTACTGGCAATGCTGTGCAGAGAGTGTGCGCTCATGCGTTATGTCTAAGGGGGAATGCAGAAGAATGAAACTGAAGGTGGATCATTCACTAGACTGCATGCAAGCACATATGCACACAGATGGAAGAGTTTGTGCAACACACATAATGCACTTTCCAGAAAAAGAAACACAAAACACAAGGACCTTGAGCCGGCCAAATATGGAGAGGGGAATGTAAACATGGGGGCGGGCTCTGGAGAGACTTGTGTGCAGAAGGGGGATGGGGACATATTGGACAAATTGGAACCTGCAACTTGAACCTGAACGCAACACGCTTCAGCTAGCTAGAGAAAGGGAGATCAGATAAAGGGAAAGAGAAGAAAAGAAAAGGAGATGGGGAGATGGAGTGATAGAAGTAGTGGAGGGGAGGGGTGTGAGTGGGCTGAGAGGGTAAAGCAGAACCACCTGTGGTTTGAAAACAACATTCTTGAGACTGGCTGCGTTGCTAACTGGCTGCCACCCTGATTATGCTCATGTGCATGCGTGTGCTGGCGCTTAAACCTAATGGCCATGTGTGTTTGCGTTCTGTGTAAATATGCGTTTACATGCCACTTTTCCACATTTCTGCCCCAGTGATCGGTCCATCTAAATTACATGGCTGGCAGAGCAGATTTAGCAACAGCATAAAACAGCTGGAACTGAAACCGTAACCGCCGGTTTAAGTGATTGTTTCAGCTGTCTGGATGTGTGTTTTTGTGTTGCCGTTTTTCTGTGTGTGTGAACGGTTATTCCAACTAAATGGAAACTCTTTGACAAACAACGGCCTCCAAATACACGGGTCCCGTCTCGCTGCTGTCTAGATGATTGTTGTAACGCCCATTCCCAGGAATATCTTTGTGACCACAACAGTTGTAAGCTGTCACTCTGATGACCAGACAATTACCCGCAGCACTGACCACAGTGAAGGCCAGAGTCTAAACAGATATTCTCAGAAACTGGATCTGCAGCCACAGGGGAATACGACTTCTGAAGAGCAGCCAGGGATACATTAACTGATTTATTTTTCCAACCTGGGCGCAGAAAAACTCTGCAACAAGCTAAAAAGCACTTAACTTTGACATATCATCCTTTAAGGTTGTTATGGTGAAAAATGTTAGCAAACAGCTGCCTACATCCACATCTATCTAGTGGTGTCTGTGTACGCCTGATGACTGTAAGTTTAATATTCACTCTTCTTTTGGCTCCGTTTTGTTCTCCACCATAGAAATACAATGAGAGTACACCGGACATTCCCATAAAAACAACGTAGCAGGATGGACAGAGCGGCCGCCATTTTTGTACCATTTCCATTGGAAAGAACTGTGACCGTTGTGGCGAGCTAAGTCCTCTGAGTTGTGTCAGTGAACTACGGTGGCCTTCAGGTAACTCAAACTTAAAATGCCCTTTCAAGAGCCAGGCTTAGGTGTGTCCATTCTGGGTTACTGTGAATATTATATTCTTTTTGCTAATAGACCACCCTAAGTCTTACACACTGGCCCTTTAATGCGACTATGATTGATACTCTTATGATAACAATGGATGAAATGATAATGTGAAAACAGTGTGAAAGGGGTCCTTGTCGTGATGAACCTACATAATATTATCTCCCGAAGACGAAGCTCCCGTCGGCTGTACATAGCTTTATAGTGAGTTTCAGCTCGTTGTTCAGCTGTCAAGAGCACAACTTTACTGTTTTAGTTCAAATAGTTTCATAGCATTGTCTCCGGCCTTAGCAAGCAGCTTCAGCATAGTGGAACATTTAGAAGCTAAAGATCCAGATATTTCTCTGAGGAGTTAAGGGAGACCAAATCACTTGTTGTGAAGTAAGTAAAAGTTACACATTGTTTTGTTCTTTTAAAAGTCAGAACTAAGCAGCCCTGGATTGGCATTCTAGTTTTCCTAAGCATGCCAACAGAATAAAGGTCACCATTATGTAAGAGAAGCAGATAAGTGCTGTGTCTTCAAACATATTGTTTTGCTGTCAAATCCTGTCTAATAATTAAGTCAGAGACACAACAGGAATCCAAAAACATTAGGAAGAGAACATTTAAGAAAGAGAAACAGATAAAAGAAGTATTTAAAACTAAAGGTGATGATTAAACACGAGTGGACCGTACCTGTTTCAAGAGAAGATGTGTCTTGATATGAATCTCGTCTAACCAAAGGGTCCAAGGTGTCATAGTCCACCATCACACAGCGTCCGTTGTGCCACAGCTCTCTGCCTGCACATGGAAATGACAGACCAGCAGACAAAGAGGCAGTGCTGGTCAGGAGTCAGTTAAACAACAACACATACACATACACACACACAATGAAACCAGCTGATGCCGGATCTCATTTCAAATTTGATTTTAAGAAATAATGTGATCTCATTTTAGCTACACTTCTAACTGTCTGTCAGTGTGTGTGCCTGAATGTGTGTGTGTCTTGTTTTCCCCGCCTGTGTGTTTTCCAGAGTACAGTATCTCCAATCTGAATTCCTATCAGATGTGTGTGTGTGTGTGATAACTCCTCATATTGCTTCCTGTTGAGAGGCGAGAGGTGTGACTGTGCACGCTGAGGGCCAGTTTGGCCTCCTGGTGTCCAACACTGCCCCCACCTGGGTGACTGTTAATTGAACTTGAGTAGTGAGTGTGAGTGAGTGAGAAAGTGTGTGTGTGTGTGTGTGTGTGTGTGTGTGTGTGTGTGTGTGTGTGTGCAGCTGTAACGTTTTGAACAGAGTCATTTCTGTCTCCTCTGCTTGAATTAGGAGACACAATGAAGTTTAGTGCAGTCTTTGTTCATCTGCATCTGTAGCCCAAACAATGTGTCTGTGGGGATGAGAGTTGATTGTGAGTGTGTGAGTGTGTGTAGTTCTTGGAGTCCAGGTGTGTGTATGCGTCAGTTTGAGCAGTTGTTTCCATCGAGGGGGTCGGAACAAGATTTCTTTTTTTTTTTTAAATCAATTTCTTCTAATCTTTCTTGGAAATTAGTTCATAACTGAACTTCTTTTTTTTAAAGAACAAGGACACACATAATATATAATATACATATAATTCCTCTGTTGCCAAAACTGTAGGGATAGTTGGTGACCCCTGCTGTAGACGTTTAATCTTGTTTGTTTTGAATAATAAAAGAAGTATAAAAACTTGAACCATTACACGATGGATCCTGGATCAATCATTGACAAAACCTCTGAATCAAATTTTCACCTGCATGTTTGTTGTCTGTTCTGCATACAGTTCACTGTATAAAAGTTTGCTGGTGCCTTGTGTTTATGTATCTACAAGCTCCAGAAAAAGTGTACCTGTAATCTTTTCAGGGCTGTCTGAGAGCAGCAGCTCCACTTTTCCATCTTCTGGAAACCGGGGATCTGGAATATTTACAATTTAAAGTCAGACAGCGGTACAGTTAAATTGGCACACTGGACATTTCCATGTACTTCACACCTGCACTGCAGCACAGCTGATACAGGGTCTAAGGTTAGTTCAGGTAGTTCATATTTACATTGGCGGAAGACTGAAGGATTTATCAGTTACTGATTAAGATGGATATTGCAGCAGACTGTGATAGTTGCTGAAATAACAGTTGGCATTGTGGAGGATATAAATACCTTCACTGGCACAGTCGAGGTCGGCCTTGCAGAAAGTGAGGGTGTGTCCGTGTACGAGGCCCGTATGAAACTGGAGACGGAAGACGACCTGCCGGCTGGCTGACCGACTGTTTTTATCGTAACAAACCACCTAAAATCCAAAAGAAGATGACACGTCCTATATGTGCTGCTTCAATCAGATTCATTTGAGATTAATGCCTTTTTGTTGCATAGTTAGTATCAGTAAATAAGAGTAAATTACTTTCACTTCCTGTCAACTTTGTAATGAATAAGAACTGTTGAAGTTGTGATTTAGATTTCTTTAGCTTTTATATTTAGGATTTGTTATTAGTTTGTCTTATATTTTGTTATTTATTTTGTCATATTTGTATTAATTTCCAACATATGAGACATTAAAATAGAACAACAAATGGTAAAACTTTATTTTATTTTAAGTCCAACATTTCTGAAGAATTTCTCAAATATTTTCCAGGAACTTTTCTGAAAAGAATTGTGCAATATGGTGCAAATTATAGAAAAAAGAGCGTTTTGGTAAATTTCGAATAAATTCATTCCAGTTCATTTCTATCTTAAATTTAAGGGTGTTTTAACGAGTCTCAGCTGAACATTAAATAAATGAATGAATGAATGAATGAATGAAATGTGTCTACAGACAAGCTTATAATTCAACATGAAAAATATTTCCAATAATACATACATAATGAATTAATATTTACTTAGCTTTAATTGGAGCTTTAATTTACAAAGACATTCCTATTTTCACTATAAATAAATAAATATAAAAGTATTTAGTTTTTTCTAGGAAACCTCTTGGAAATTTATTTGGAAATTACAGAGCCTTATAATAAAGCGCTTTCCAAAATATTATAAATACACAGAACACTAAAAATAGCAAAGGGTAAGAAAGGGAGGCTGAACTTGAGTGAACTTCAAGAGGAACAAATAGCTGTATTTAAAAATGGGAATAAAATAATCTTTACATTTGCAAAGGGGAAAGTCAAATAGGAGTTCTGCAAGGTTAGCTTCTAATGGTTCTCAATAATGAGTCATTTACATTGTGTGCATCATACTACACTAGCAATCATTACATACATTTAGTTTTTTATCATAACTTATAAAAATGCACCACACTACTTACCATGATGTCTCCTTTGAGCAGCTGAGCTGGCTGGAGCACAAAGTAGAGCCGGTCGGTCTGGGTTGCATTAACATGGCTGAGATGGATATAAACACATGTTACACACTGTATTCTCTTCTTAAACATCCCACCATGTTTAGAGATTATGATGTGGTTTGATACGATGTCTTACTAGACTGCTGACGTGCAAACAGCCTGTAGACTCTGGTAGACTCTCAGGAAGAGACAACATGCTGTAAGAGGAAGCATTTCATTACAAAAGGTGCCATTTGTTTGAGAAAGAAATGTTTGGAGCATATCAGTATAGTAGAGCTTTAGACTTAAGGCTTCAGACCTATTGAACTTTAGAACATACTTTAAATGAAAAGCATATTCTTTCTTTCTTCTTCTTCCTCAATAAGATGAAAAGAAGAATACAGTAGATGCCCTGCAGAGGGGCTTCTAGAACAGCCAGCTACTGCTATTTATCTACTAAGCTTCCTCTAATTCAGATCAGACATCTGCTCCTCACCTCCATCTGGTCTTATTTTAGGAAGGCCATGAAGAACAACACACAGGAGGAAAGACGGAGAGGGGCACATTCTCAGTCCTCCCTTTAACGTGCTCCCCAGCATCCACACATACCTAGAGAGCACAAAGAAAATGTATTTATTCTTGTTTTCTACCCAACACAAATATCTCAAATAACTTTATGACTGGATAAAAGTGCTTTTCATCAAGCCAGTCTCCTTGTTTCATAACCTTATTGTACATTTATAACGGTAACTATTTCACAAGGGGATAAATTAGGTGATTAGTGAGTGATCCTGCAGGTCAACAGTCACAGCAGATCAGAGGCTAAGACCTGAACCAGAGTTGACCTTTGACCTGCAGTGATTCTGCTCAATCAACTCTGTTCTTACCGTTTTTGCGACGGGGTCATCAGAGCAGACAGTTTGTCATTGTAGAACCTCCTCATGGCAAAGTGGTCGAGAGAAAGGTCTGCACTGAGAGAGAGGAAAATATTCAGATGGCGATTCATGTAACACTCAGTTCACCTAAATGTACCTGAAGTAGTATCTAACCATACAGATAGTTCGACATAATTGGATGTTTGAAATGGATGGAAGTTCCCTATAAAAAATATCCCTATGAAAACTGTTGACAGTGTGTTCTGTGAATTATCCAGACTAACAAGGACATTGGGTTCTTCAAAAGATATGCTGCTTTTGACATTTTTATGTGTCATTTTTTAATGTACCGCTAACAAAATAACTTTTGTCTCCATATTTGAGCTGGCAGCAAAAAGCTCACAGACAGAATCCAAAAAAACACTATCTGCATGCCTTGATACCACGAGAGGAAAGTAAGGGTATATGGTTTTCTTTTGTATTTGTATTACTTTAAAACCTTGTGTCAGACTTACATTCCCAAACCTTTGCATACCTGTACTCACACAAGCACATAGAGCCAATGGGTCAATGGTCACAATCAGATATTTCAGATGTTCAGCCATGAACAGCAACTGCACACTGACAGTACAGAAATCAACCTGATCTGACCTTTCCCTTCCTCCCATGATTAGATGTGTAAAAGACAATGTTTTTAACTTTTAATAACTCACATTTAAACCATAAAAGTGGACACATAAACCACAAAGGCTGTAATGATTGCTTTAAAAATACTTTCCACTGAAATCTACAATGTTTTGTGTCTTCCAGACCCAGACTTTGTCATGCAGGTAAATTAAGAGTAAATAAATTCTCTGGTGTCCAACAGCAACAGGATCCCTGCCCGAAAATCAAATAACAGTGTAGTTCAAAGTCTCTTCAATCAGCCGTCCTGCTCTTTGGCTGGTGCAGACATGCAGTTGACCAGCCTCTGTTCTCTCTATTGTTCTGTCAGTGCTCTTTGATCTGCAAACACGTCCAACAGTAAACACTATTGTTCAGATTCACCTTTTGGGGACCAGAAATATCTGTGCCAAATTGTATTGCAATATAGCTGTTGACATATCTGGGCCAAATGTTAGACGGGCAATCATTGACATTGATATCTTATGGGACAATCATGCATGTTTTGCAATATGTTAAAAGATAATGACACAAACATGTTAATGTTACACCCAACATCAGTACAAGTATAAAAGAAAACAGCAACACATGTCTCTAAATGATACCTGTGCACGTTTGGGTAAATACATAGGCCCACTATAGTTTACTTTAGTCCTATAGGCACAAATCCACCTCATCCCTTAATTAAATACTTTATTTATCCCTATATCCACATTTTATCCAGGATGCTATGAGTGCCTCTATCTTCACTTGTTCTGCTTTAGTTTCTTACATTTTTAGCCACACTAGTCATGACTACGGGACGGCAACGTCAGTTAGTTTTTGGTCCACTACACTTTGGTGCAGACTGAAATATCTCGACAACTTTTGGATGGATTGGCATGAAATTTGGTGCAGACATTCATGGTTCCTGCTGGATCAATTGTTAAAAATCATGTGATCCTATAACTTTTTATCAAGTACCATCATCAGATAAAATGTAGAACTTGTCCAATACTTCGTTTTATGACCAAGTACCTGCAAAACTAATGATATTCCAATCAGCCTCAGCTTTCCTTTGTGTTTAGTACTAACTAGCAAATGTTAGCATGATAACGTTGAACATGGTAAACATCAGCACGTTAGCACGTTAGCACAGTAGCACATTAGCACGTTAGCACAGTAGCACATTAGCACGTTAGCACATTAGCACAGTAGCATTGTCATTGTGATCAAGTTAGCTGGTAGACACTAGCATTTAGCTGAACTGCAGACTCACTGAGCAGCTAGCATGTTTTACTAGAGATTGCTCATTGTAACCACATTTCTTTTGGTCTGAAAATGATTAAAGTTAAATGCTTATTTACCATTCTATATAACATTTAAATAAATTCACATGGCATCAGTGTTACCTGGCTGACATGTTGCTTAAGTGGATGTAAGAAGCCACCAGAACTCCGAGCCGGCCTTTACCTCCCTGCGGAGGACAACCACAGAATCAGGATAGATAAACTTTATATACTGTCAGACACGTCATTGATCAATTTGTGCAGAGGAGTCAGTGATGTTTACCCGGCAGTGTAACACCAGGACGTGCTTTGGATGTGTTTGCAGCCAGTTCTTCATCGTCGTGCACACACCGAGCATCTGATCCAGGTCAGGAGCTAGAAGATCCACCCAACCGGTGTCCAAAAGCTGACAGACAAACAACACATATTGTAATATATCATACGATGCAACATTTAACCTCTCAAGTTGGTACTTTGCAGTGTTTACTTTACCTTGTGGTTCATTCTGGTGAGAGTTTCATTTGTCTGTGAGAGGTTGATGAGCTACAGAAGGAAGGACACATTGTTATCATGAAAAGGACAGAACACCATGAGAAAATTACATTTTCAATTGTATTCATTGTACTTAATGAACTTTCAACCATATCATTAGATCAACGTTTAAAAAGCAAAAAGTCTTCACCATAGTAGATAGTGGGTGTGGAGCTGGAACTTACGTTTACTTATTTAAATGTTAAGTTTTTGTGATCTTAAGTAAAACAACTCTCTAATGATGTTCAAATTCAGATTACTGGAAATTAAATCATGTCAAAGCAAAAAAGAAAACAACTGTATTATAATAACGTATAACATTAAGGATTAAAACAAGCGTAGCTATTTATTGTTCACTTTATTGTTATTTTATTGTTCATTAAAACTTTTTTATTTAATTAAAGGCCCAAATATTTTTAATTTAGGGAGATTTTAAAACTTATATCATTTTCAAAATAAATGTCTCACAGTATGCAGTACAAATTGTAAAGCGAGATAAATATGTGATTTTGGGCTGGTATACTGTAATTAAACTTGACTTGACATGAAAGTAACCACAGAGTTGTTCAAAATGAGAGAAAGCCAAAATGATTTTAGAGGAATGTGTCATTAAAGAAGATGAGGACAAATTGTACTTATGTACGTAAATTATTGTACTGTACTTAAATACAATTTTGAGGTACTTGAACTTTAATTGAGTATTTCTATTTCATGCTACCTCATACTTCAACTCCACTACAAAGAAACATATTTTACATTTTACTGCACTAGATTTATTTTATAGCTTTAGTTACTTTGCTGATTTAGATTATTTGTACAAAATAATCAAATAATACATTCTGATGTATTATTATAAATAAAACTACCTATCAGTATAAAAAGTAGTAAAACGTTACTCCCACCTCTACTAGCTGCAATATTAAAGTGACACATACATTAATGCATCAATAATTATAATATATTTATTCTGAAATGTGCCATTTTGCATGACTTTTATTTTGTTACTTTTAGTATAGTTTGATGCTAATACGTTTATACCTTCACTCACCTTCATTCAGACTTGGCGCCGCTCGAGGCTGTTACAGCAGCTCCTACTCACCGCTGGGTACTTTCTACTTTATCGTGTATTTATTTTTTCTGATTCTGACTCAAGTAAATATTTGAATGCAGGACTTTTACTTAAAACAGAGTATGTCTACCCTCTGGTATACATTTACTTATGATCTGAGTTCTTCTTCCACCTCACCATGTAGTGGTGTCCATGCTTGGACTGCAGCATGAGAACAATCTCCTGCAGGTTGTGCAGGTAGATGTCGTCTGGACATTCAGGAGGGCAGAATATGGTGATGATGCGTTCAGTGATGTAGGTCAGATCGATTCGCTGTGGTTCCTCCATGACTGATTTCGGTCACATGGGCACCCTACAGGAAGTTCAATGCAGGGTCTATGAGAATGAAAGTCATGGAAATTTCAGGGAAGTGAGAATTTTTACAGCAGGTCAGCAGATGTTTGCAGAGCGTTTATCTGAGTGTGTGTCGTGTCAGCTGGAGTGAGGCAGATATCTGTTGCCCACACAGATATGCAAGTTCAAATGCGGTCAGCCTTATTAATCCTAAAATCCTTTTACGGGATGTGATGTTAAAACAAAGTGGAGTCATGGCCAAACTAAATGAGGAACTGAACCAAATGCTGAGTCACTGGAAAGCTTAATTAAGGCATTAACCAGAAGAGGGGTGATGATGAGTCACAGAAGAGCCCAAACACGAGATCGTGACCTCGTTACTCATCAGCACAAACACACTAACCGTGACCTGAGAATGATAAGGTTCAATCTTGAGTTATTCACATGACTACAATGTTTTAAGTAGGTTTAGTTTTAGTTTTAAGCTTTGATGGTCGTATACTTTGAAATAATAAAAGGCTCCAAAGTAATTTTCTAATATACTTCACTAAAGTTTAAACTATGAACCAAATTCTGCCTCTTTACTGTGTTGCCCCATGATATGGTATTATCTGTGATTAGGTTAAAGAAGCTTGAAAGATCATCATGATGTGTTCAAATGGAGGTTTTAAGACCTCAAAATTCATGATTTTATTTAAAGACAGCATTAATGACATTGAAACAAGTTGAGAGTCATTTTTCATCTTGTTTGAACATGGTTACTAGCATATTAGCTAGCAGCTAGAAAAAATGTTATTATAACAAAATCAAAGTTACTGTGACCGTGTTAGAAGTGACAGCAATTAAGGCATACATCTTGAAGGAGGAGTTTGAAATCTTTCTGGCGGAAAGTTAGATGAGAGGATTGATATCTACAGCCAGCAGCAGGTTAGCTTAGCCTTTTATATGGCGGTATGTGACAGACTATTTCTTGGCACAAGATAGTCCCTAACATAAGCAACCATAAAACTACAATTCTTAATTTTTACACTATGGTTTGTCTGTGGATTAAACAAAAGAAATATAACATTTTAATTTGTGACAGGCTATCTGTTTGCCCGTTTCCACTCTTTGTGCTAAGCTAAGCTAGCCAGCTTCTGCCTGTAGCTTCACATATGTTATACAGAATAGCAAATTGAAAAAATGTAGAACAAGGACAGAAAGCATTAGCTGTCAGTGAAAATGTTTTAGTGTATGGATTACAAAATATAGCTGAATTGTTGTCTGTGCCCCTATAACTAATGACATACTGCGAGAATGAGTCCTAACACCCAGAAATGAGTCAGCATATTCGCACTTCCAGTTCCCTCGTCTCGAAGTCAATAGGTTTGTATGGATTTTTGGTAAAATACCTGGGGTTGCTAAAAAAGTGGCTAAATGAGACTACTAAACGGCATCACGTGGCGGTGACGTGAATTTATGGGACTGTGGTGTAGTTCATTTATAACCTAATGTTAGCTTTTTACTTCTGTCGATTACATTTACGCTTCAAAAATCATAAAAATTGTGTTCATTTGTGAAGATTAGCTTGCTGAACAAAACGTTTAAGTACTATAAACTTTTGTTGCCACACTTATTTTCTGCAATAACCCAATGGAAAAATCCTGTTTTTGTTAACGGCACCAGGGCGATGCTCATTTCCAGTGTTGGCCTACAAAAATACGTCATCCCTGCAGCACTCTGTTTAGAGTACTTTAAGGTACTGTTATTTTGACCTTAAAACTTAAAAAGTCCTGAAGACCTAAATAATGTGACATCCCGCCACATAATTCCTTAAACCATGGAGTGAACAATTCTGTGGTATCTGGGATCTGTGTTAACATATGGACCAGGACAATTACATGCATATTAGTGCATGTCTATGGGAGTGAGATCAACAGACGAGCATACACAGAGCTGTGGTTAACCTCGCCTTCACCCTGACCATGTGACCACAGCAGAGTAAACAGTGATACAACCATTTTTACCAGAGCAATGCACAATAATAACCTACTGGGAAGCACTGCAGCATGACTGTACTTCAGCTTCAATCCTGTCACCTATTTTATGTTTCACACCACTATTATTCTTTAATGTGAACAGATTAATTATTTTGGTGACCCATAAAGTCTAGTTAAACAAATACTGTAGTCTAATTTGTGTGATGGCTAGCCGTGTTTGTTGGCCTGACTACGTGCATGGTACACGATGCAGTGTGTGTCTGCAAAGGAGAGTAAAGAATGCCAGGTTTGTCAAATGTCCAAAACTTAACTTGACATCATTAGAACAGGGTCATGAGGTCTGTAAAGGTTCAAAGTTGAATTCAAATTAATCAAAATATTATATCTTATTTTGTTGCAGGGTAATTTAGTCAAGTTATATGAATTCATATTTTAAATTAGATTATTAATTAGAATATACTGTACTATTTAATGGTGTGATTTCAAGGCATAGTTATCTTTCAATGGATATTAGGTGTCATATTAATTTTGGATGTGTTTTAAAGTTGGATATTTGTGTTTTTTTTTTTTTATGTATTGATTTTTACTGTATCCACAAATTAAGTTTAACTGATTTAGTTTTCTTTTGTTTAATTGATCATGCAAAACAACATTCTCAGAATAAGGAACAGAATAAAACAGCAAAATTGTGCTACTTCTCTTTTCGTTTCCCCCTTTTTCTTAAATGTTTAAGAAATAAAAGCAAGTGAAATACTCGTGCAGTGACAAAGACCTGATCCCTCACTAGCTTTCCACCAGAGTTTAATGGGCTTAAGCCAGAAGATGAATTTGTGCCAACAAACTACTAAAAAGGTGGTTCAAATGGTACACATGTGGGACCCAGCCACGTGGGAAAGATTTACTTTTCAATACAAACATGCACTCCTCCTGTACTGGTGTACGATGTGTCCTCGCTGAAACAGTTGACAGGGCTGGGCAAACAATCTTAATGAGTGTCTACTCTCCAATTTTGTATTTATGTTCTGTTTTTTCAACATTTTTAGACTTTCTGCAATCTAAATTTGTCAGCGCTCCGCCTGAGGAACCAAAACAAACGGAAGTGAGTAACTTAACCGCACAATCACACACACACACACACACACACACACACACACACACACACACACACACACACACACACACACACACACACACACACACACACACACACACACACACACAGGTTGCTATTGGGAGAGCTACTTAACAAAGTCCCTGAGCTTAAACTCGCAACATCTAATTATAGTCCCTATTTCCCATCTTAAAGGAAGGCATTCTGAAATGGATTAGCCATCTTTGTTTCTTTCTTTTCTCTCCTTTTGGCAGTGAAAAACATCCTCTCCCTTCTTAAATGCTGCAGGAATAGAGCCATCGATGTGTCGGTAATCCAACTGACAGATTCTTTGAAATTTAAAGTGTTTGTGCAAAATACCAGAACCAAGTTTGACAGCAACACGTCACTGTGACCAACTATTGTTTCGCTCGTCATCCTCCAGTGTGTTCTCCAGTTAGTTACTCTTCCTTTCTGTTCCCTTTCCATTAAGGATTTTTATTAGAGCAGTAAACTAATCTCTCTTTAGTCCATCTGATCCCCACAGAGACTCCTTATTGAATTGTCTTAACAAATACATTGAATTAAATCTGCCAGCAGGGTGAGCTTATTTTATTTTATTGTACTTATTTCAAGGATATCTTAATAATACTCCATCTAATTAGTATGCAATTCATGTCATTTAATTTGAGGCAAGTTCATTTGCATTGGTAATAAATGTGATTATCACACCCCCACTGGCAGGGTTTTTCACTTGTCCTTAGAAACGTAGGCTTTTAAGACTTTTAATGAGCTCTTAAAATGAATCCCAGTGGAAACACGTCTCCTGGGGCTCAGTGTTATGGTGTCAGTATCCCCCCCCCAGTCATCACATGTTACTTTGTTTACTGAAAGTGGTGGTCTATAATAACATTTGGACTAGCGTCAGTGTCCGTTAAAATTCAAGGAAAGACTAACATAATGTCGCACATGAATGAACATTGAACTGGCTGAATAAGTGAGAAATTAACATTACTGTAGTTTGCTGTAAATCCAAAGTACACATTTTAGACAATAGGAACGGGTCTTACCTTTGATGTTGCAAAACAAGAAAATCACAGCAATATGAAGCCTGATGAGTAAAAGTCTGACTGGTATAGAAAACGAGGTGGAGACTTGACAGGGGGGGGAGGGAGAAAGAGAAAGAAAGCAAGCAAGAGAGAGAGCATGATAAACTATACAGTCACAGTGCAGCTTGCACTTTGCCCTCTGTTGGACTGCAATGTGACAGCAGTACACCATGGTGCTCATGTGAAAGTGACAAAGACTGAGACAGTATTAACCTACTGATACCTCTCTCTTAAAAGTACTCACAGTGCACATACAGTAGCTGATTAAGATGAAGCCTGGAAACAAAAAGATTTGACAAACTTTTAAACGTCAAGGATACTCAAACCCTTATCTGATGAGGGATAACTACTTTGAATCATAAACACGGTTTATTAGATTACAGTGCTAACTAGCAGCTGTGGAATGTAACTAAGCACTCAGTACACAAGTATGAATTTGAAGTAATTGTACTTGAGTATTTCCATTTTACTTTATACTTCTACCTACTAATTATGTAGATTTAGTTTGTATATACACAGGGTAAAATATGAGGCTTTTTTATGGATGAAACTACAAAATAAAGAAGTTTAAAATAGCTTTACTATGGCCAACAACAACTTTAAAGTGTTGTTAACACTGTAATACATCATCAATGTTAAATAATTAATTCTGCTGCATAATGAATATACCTTTGATAGCCTGGTATGTTTTTTAAGTAAAGGATCCTCCACCAATGACTTGTAGAGAATAAAATAATAAGATAATGATATTATACTGGTCAACGTGGTAATATGGCCTTCATCCCACTAGGTGGCGCCAGAACATGAGTTACAGATTGTGTGTTTCCTTAAACCATGCAGTACTTCATGTTGCCTTCATTGGCTCATTCAAACTCGTACTTCGTGGCTTCTGTAGGCGAAATAAATACTTCTTGCGCTTTCTCGTGCTTTGTGGGGAAAATATCATAACGGTGTATGTGCTGACCTACAAGGATCGTGGCGCATCTTTTCTTTATTATATTTACTGCAATATTAAAATAGATATTGTGGATAATATTGTGATTTTTACTTCACTACATTTATTTAACATATTTGAAGAATACACAATATATAAAGAGCTTATTAAATATAATGTTTTCTTATAAATTAATAATAATAATAATAATAAATGTTATTTATAAGCGCACTTTTCATATTCATATGTCACATATTCAAATTAAACTTGCCAACAGTATAGTAAGTACAGCTGAACTACTATTTCATGGCTCGTGTAAAAACATTTCATGGTTCCAGCTTCACAAACGTGAAGATTTGCTGCTTTTCTTTTTAATCATCTTTATTATTATTATTATTATTATTATATTATTATTATTATTATTATTATTATTATTATTATTATTATTATTATTTCTATTAGTATTCTTATTTTTTGAATAATGTGGACGTTTGTTGGTTGGAAAAAACAAAGCATTGTAAAGGTGACATTTTGAAGGTTTTTCAGCATCTTCAGAATCTTTACAAACCAAACAATCTATCGATTAATGGCGAAAATAATCATTATTTGCAGCTTTATAAAAAATAGTTCTAAATAAGCGCCTCCTCAACCCACTTAAAACTCGCCCTTTCCCTGTTATTTTAACCTTTTAACCCAACAACATTGAGAAGTCGGACCCCCATGGTCGGACCTTATGTCATCTGCACAGCTTTACAAATTCCGAGCTTTCGGGAGCACTTTAAGGTGTCATAATTCATATCCAATGAGACCCCGCCCTGTCCACCGTGTACTGCTGACCGTCACTCTTATCTGTCTGTACAGTTCGCTGCAGTCGCGCCTTCTCGCTCTAGCTTCCATGGCGACCAACTAGAAAAAGCGTTTTCTCATCTCGACCAGCCGGTTAGCTCCCGTAGCGAGCTAACGGGCGTGTTACGAAATGGGATGATGTATGGGAGCCGCGCAGTACTTTAGCATGCTAAGATAACGTGGAGCTGTACATACATTTGCCAGGAGAAACAAGCCAGTAACTAGAGCGAGCTAACGGCTGTAAGCTAACGGAGGGTAGCATTCACCTGCAGGCTGTTCTTGCTAACTAACTGGCGCCGCCTGTTGCTAGCTAACAGGATGGAAAGTGTGAAGGAAAACGAGTGTGGGACGCTTTCAACTCCGTCAACACCACAGGGGGTACTTGACTCTAGCAGCGACAGTAATTCCGTTAAACCAAGTGGATTAACACCGCTTTCTGCGGGAAAGATACTCTCAATCGGGGAGGATGACGGTGGGGGCGCAGAAGCGAAACTCTTCGGGAAGGGACTTGCAGCCACCTCCCTTCTTCAGATTGCGATAAGGAACGGGATATATCAAAACCAAGTTGCCAACGCTATTGGCGGCGCGGCCAAAAATATGAACATCCCCGTCGTGAAAACATCCAACATTTACAGCCTGACATCAGCCAACAGCACCACTTCTGTCAACTCTTTGCTGAGCAGGAGACGGCAGAGACATAAGAGGAATCTGTCGCTGGGGGCTCCGCCGACCAGCAGCTCGCCCGGCGTGTCCTCGGCGGAGGCGGTCAGTCCCGCTCCCTCAGCCTCGCCGCTGAGCACCCTCAGCCTAGATAGGAAGACTTTTCTTCGGCAGAAACAGTCAAAGCAGCTCCAGGCCTCGGATAAGGCATGGGTGAGGTCGGACCTCCGGCGGGGCTGCATTCACGTCCACGACTGGCTCACGCCCTCCTACCCGCGGCCGGTGCTGTGCACAGTGGACACCACTGCTGCAGAAGTGGCCAGTAAGCTGGAAGGGAGCAAAGCTGGGGCTGTGTTGAGAATTAACTGCAAAACTGCTGCTTTAGTTGACTTAAATGATAGTTGTAAAGCTATTAATGGACATACTGATGCAATCAGTGTGGATGCCAAAAACATAAAAGCAGAGGAGAATGAACACACACAAAACTATTACCCTGATACTAAACTGTCCTCTAACTTGTTGGATGATAAAACCGCGAGTAACTCTTCTTCTGAGGTCTATCTGAATGACATTGGGATGGATTTGAGCCTGAGTGTGGCAGACTGTTATGGAGTCTACTCTGGTTCAGATATGGAGAGCAGCACTTGTGAGGACTTCAGTCCAGGTGGACCCAGAAGCACAGAGCACCGGGACTCGCTCAGTGATGGGATGGGTTTGGGCACAGACTCCTCAGTATTAAGTCCAAACGGTGACAGTGCAACAGAGGGACCTGACCCGTTTGAGAGCTCCTCAGATGAAGTAGACCTCACCTCCTCTCCAACACATTCAGCAGGCAACTCTGCTGCAGACCAACAAGAGGACCTTCCCACCACAGACCCCTGCAGCGCTTCAAACCAAGTGGCAACCACTCTAGATGACATCGCAGCTGGAGCTGGTGATAATGGAGATACCCCCAAATTAATCAAAGCTCTCTCTAAATGCCCCAACAACTCTCAGAATCGACCCCTGTCCAGCCAGGCATCTGCCCAGCCTGACCTGGAGATCCCAGGGGGGAGCAGAGGATGGCCAGAGCCCATCAATACTAGTCCGACCCCGGCTCTCTTCATCCAGCTGCATGGTGGAGCTGTACGGCGGCTGGGAGATGAGGAGAGGCCTCTTCAGATATTAAATGAGTACCTCACTAATCTGGGGTTTGAAGACCCATGGAGGGTGCAGGGGGAAAGCATGAATCCAGAAATTGGCTGCCTAATACGCTTCTACTTTGGTAAGTACTTTTGTCTACAGAATTTTACAGTGTTGGCTTATTCCTAAAGAAAGATTAACAAAACATGTACTGTATGTATGTTAGACAATCTAGACACTTCATTATTTTACAATTAAACTCCTACTGAGTCACTAGCTGCTTGTTACACCATGCCACTGTAGTTGTGCTCGGCTTGTCTCTGCTCATTCATTGTTCATCCATTCTCAGTGTACCGTGAGCGCTGTCATTGTGTTTGGTCAGTCGGACTGTCAAACAAGTGTATTCAATTGTCCGAGTGGGACAATACACAGTGTTTTGCCTGTAAACCCACCCAACCCCTCTGGGAGACACATCTGGAGGTAACAGGTGTGCTCTTTGGGAACACACATACTGAGGCATTATGGATTCTGTTTCTCTTCTTCTGTTGATGTTGTTGTTTTTGGTAAAGATTCTGTTTTGCTGACAAGCAGGGTAAGAGGATGGAAACAGCCTTGATCTCTTATGGGATTAGCACAACTGGATATTGTTTTTTACACCATCAGTTAAGACGGTGAGGATACAAATTTGCAGTGTGATGTTTGGAGGAAAAACTGAAAACAATTTTTACTAAAAGAAAAATTAACATATTCTAAATTGATTTAACTCACATTCTCAGTCCTGTTTGAAATGTTTAAAGTGTCCCTCTCAAGTCTTCTCTCGAGTATTCAAGAAAACATTTTTCGTCCTTTTTTATCTTTATTTTATACAAGAAACACACACTATTACTACACATACCATGAGGGATACTCCAAACATAGTACAAAACAGGCTTTCCTCTATCCTGAAATTGTTACACAGAGAGCTGAGCAAATTCCCCTGCCTTCCCCAACACCCCCCACCCTTGGCTCCCACAGTAACATGACAGAGGAACAAAGCATGACGTAGAGTTAGGCCGCTGAAAGCAGGGGCCCTTCCAGCTACAGCAGACAAACACACAGCCGTGAAACAAGCAGTGAGAGGCTGATATAACAGAACAGTGGAAGTGCTACTGGCATTACGGGTACAATTACAGATGAGAAGTGGTGTGATGATATGATAAGTGACTTTACAGTTCATGAGGTTCCCAAAATGAGAAATTTCAAGTTAAATTGGAATAAAGTCTCAGCCAATGTGGCTCGTGGGCCTTTTAAAAATGCAGGGAAGTTAACTCACAACTTCTTGTTTAATAATTAATTACTATTCTGACTGTTATTTTGAAGACGTTTTATAGGTCTGAAGAAGTATAACTATCCATTAATTCACAAGAATATATTTTTGCTGCACAATGACCTGTCCTGTGAACCGTTTTAATTGCTTGTTAATGTTGATGGACAGAGCCTAAGGAGTTTGACTCAGCACAATCCCTCTGAATGTACATTACCAAGTATTCTCTTTCTCTATCTAACACACACACACACACACACACACACACACACACACACACACACACACACACACACACACTGTGCTGACAGTAAGAGAAAAGTGACCTCAGTGGAACTCATATTTCACCTCCTCAGTGTTTCGGATCTCTCTGAGACCGTCGCAGCAGCTCTTCTTCAGCTCAGAACTGCAGTACCCACAAGGTCACTGCTTTACTCGCAAGGTTAAACGCTCACCCAACAAACGTGTCTGACAGGCTACTTGTGCCCAAAACCAACGAAATACCTGCTGGCTGTGAAGCCAAACTTCTGATTGTGTCCTTATGGATGTGGACATGCAAAACAGCAGTTTAGTAGCTGCTGCTAATAAGAGAGATGGATGGAAATGGTGAGACACTTTAGGGACAAGATGCACCAAAGTTAAGTTGTAGCATGAACAGGAAATGGCCATTGGCTGCTTGATGAGAGACAGGATGTTCCACAATCAGAGAAATAGACGGAAGGAAAGGGCGTGTATTATTGTATATATTAACACACTATGTCGTGTCTGCACCGCCCCGGGAAGGGTGGACCCACACAATACACATTCCACATTATTGTTTAGTTCAAAACGTGTTGTGTTTGAAGGAATCACGTTGATCTCCTCCATCTATAAGTGTACGTCACATTTATCCAGTCATATGCAGTTTTCGGTAAAAGACACCATATGACGTCACCGACTGATTGTTAAATTACACGTCAATAATGTCCAAAAATGCATATTGAGACTTTGACTATATGAATCAAATATGATACTTGATAAATGTTTATAACCACCAGATCTAAGTTTATTATCATGAATTGTTCTCATTCAATGGCTTCCTTCATATCTCTATTTATATTTACTGCCTGCGCTGCCAGTACTCCCTGTTCCTGTTGGAAGTCAGGGTACGTACTGAACAAAGTTTTCATGTGGGCAGGTCTTCTATTTTGAAATTAATTATAAACAGCTCTGAAATGATGGATGGCAGTCGACCAAAATGATTTTTAACACAACTAGAGCTGAAACGATAAATTAGTTTTTAGCCAGAAATGCATACAATCTGCTGTTTCTCAAATGTGAGGTTATGCTGCTTTACTTTGTTACAGAAGTCTTTTGTTTTTGTGACTATTGGTCAAATAAAAGCAGGAATTTAAATATTTAACCTTGTGTTTTGGGAAACTATTGGCCTCAAAAGCGTATTTCACTATTTTCTGGCATTTTATAAGGACCGTTATTCAATAAATCATGAAAATAATCTGCAGATTATCCGATAATGAAAATAATCGTTGTTTAGCTGCATGAGTTGTGGGTTTTCCTGAAACTGTTCTATGGGTTGGATTTAAGTTCTCTCTCTTTTTCTGACTTGTCTGTGTGTTGGATTATTCTGCTCTCATTTTGGTAAAAAGATTTTTGATCTCAAGTTTTAGATCCTGGTAAATAAATAAATAACATCAGGATGGGCGGGGTTTAAATTGACATCAAACCTCTATAAAATGTGGCAGGTTGGGTATCATGTTGATAAAACAATTCCTGAGTTTTGGTTCCTTTTCTTTCAAAAATCCTATTTTAATCTAACAAAATATTAAAAAGTTCTCAAATGTTTAATGCTGTCCAAACGCAGGCTGTTGTACAGCATCTGTGCCTCTTTTTGAATACCGTTCACATGTCTGATATACATCTGAAGTTATCTGATCAAACAATAACTAAAGAAAAATCTGAACCAAAGTATTTTAGTTTGATGCACAGCCCTCCAGAGGAGTTGTTTTGTCCCAGTGAAACCTGAGATTTTGTCTTAAATCACTGGAGGAAGTAACCGTGAGGATCAAGGTGCTGGTGTTAAAAGACATTACATAACAAGTTAATCTGATTTAATCAGACTATTTATGTGTCTGCCTTTTCTCTTGTTGTCTGGTGTGTGGCTATCACCAGAGCGGAGAATAAAAAGTACAGACCGGAAAACACCATTTTATAACCGGAGTATATTATCAATAAGTTTATACTAGTTAGTTTCACTCTGTTTAAACAGAGCAATGAAGGGGAACACCACACCTGTTTCTGGACAATCATCTGCTTTGCACTGGGACTGAACTGTGGCTGCTTTTTGTGTCAGCGAGGGGTTAATGCAACACATCATGGCTGGGTGACTGCTCACTCTCTCAGCCCACAGGCTATTAGCTACAATTCACTTACATAACCACATAGCTATATTGCTCCCACTCACTGAAAAAGAAACCCAGTGTGAGAGAGTTGATTCACAAAATCCCAGACAGTTAAAAATAACATGTTCTATTGTGCAAGAAGACAATTATGAAAGAGAAATCCGTATGCATAATGGTCATTACACTCACGATCATCAGCGCTCTTAATCTCTCATATAACAAAGTTATTTCTCTCTCTCCAGGCAAGCCTCGAAGTGTGGGTGGCTCTGAGCGCGTGCAGCTCTCTGGGGTGTTCAACGTGCGGAAAGGGAAGCTGGCGCTGCCGGTGAACCGCTGGTCAAAGCGGCAGGTCACTCTGAGTGGAACGTGCCTCATTGTTTCTTCTGTGAAACACGCCCACACCGGCAAGATGCACATCCTCCCTCTCATCGGAGGAAAGGTACTTTCTGAAGTGTTTTCATTTCTTAAACTTGTTTGAATAGTATCCTGGCTTCATATCTGTTTATCAGCCTCAAAGGGCCACAATTCCTCTCTGTGGTTTAGAGCAGGGGTACGAAACATTTTTGTTTCGGCGCTCAGAGGTTGTTCACCGCTCCTCTAGCTATGTGCTCCTCCTGCAACACAATTCCCAGCTAACTACTAGTCGTTACTGAGATTTGGGCTCAGATATAACTTGGTATTATTGTTGTACAACATACATTATGTATAGTTGTACTGTGTCAAACTTCTCATGTCTGTACAATACATATGAAGCTAGAGGCATGTAATAGTTAGCTTAGCATAAACTCTGGAAACTGGGAATTCGGTCGCATTGGCTCTGTCCAAAAAGAAAAAAAGAATTGTGTATACCAGAACTTCAAAAGCTCCCTAATTATCAAATTGTGTATCTCGTTTGTGTAATCCATACAAATACGGGAATGTCAAAATTAACAATTTGTGCTCTATCAGCAATTTATAAAAGAGATATAAACACACAACATTTCTGGATCAAATAGGCTGATTCATCAAAAAAAAAAAAGATTTAAGTAAATGAAGAGATGTTCTATGCTGCAGGTGGAGGAAGTGAAGAGACACAGCCACTGTCTGGCTTTCAGCTCAGCTGGTCCTCAGAGTCAGACATACTACATCAGCTACGACTCCTATACAGAGCACCTCCGCTGGCACAGGACGGCCTCTAAGGTACTTAAAGTACATTTGTGTCCACGGTTAAGTTTTTTGCTTTTATAATGATGAGGACTGATTTTGCACATCTTTACTGCACAAGTTGCTCATCATGTTGTCCTGTCCTCCCCCCCTCTTCGTCAAGATTGCGTCCCAGAGGGTGAACTCAGTCGACCTGTCATTCTGCAGCCTGGAAGAGCTGCCTGCTCAGCTCTTTTACAGCCAGGACCTCACACACCTCAATCTCAAAAACAACTTCATATCGCTGAACAAAGGTGTTCCAGCACTGACCAGGTGAGTTTCTGTCACCAACACTCACCATCGTGTGTGTGTGTGTGTGTGTGTGTGTGTGTGTGTGTGTGTGTGTGTGTGTGTGTGTGTGTGTGTGTGTGGTGTGTGTGTGTGGGAACAAGGCAACAGGAGGAGCTGGCAGATGAAAAGCAGTGTTTCCTTTTTGTTAATCTATTTTTTGGTTGTGAAACATCCCTCAATGTTTTGTTTTACATTTTTGGGGAAAAACCATATGATCTAAAGAGGAATCATCTTAGATCAAATTATAGATGACGTGTGTGTGAGCCACTGTGGTTTGGATGATTTAAAAATTTGATGAAGAAAAAAAGACAGAGAGCTACTCCGGGACAGAAGGCTTGTTGAATTGGTTTGCTGATGTCACAATCTTATGTAGCAATGTCATTTTCAGTTTAGGAGAATGTCTATGGGTATGTGCAGTTATTCAATTCCTTTAGTCAACTGCTACGGGAAAAATGCCCCATCAAAAATACTTAAGAAAATATATTTTTTTTTTCAAATGCCAAGATTTCCATTGAGCATCATATTTAAAGCGTAAACCTTGAACTCCCAGAGACCGGAACGTACAATACGATAGTCCGTCTCAATACTTTCTGACTTCCCTCCAGTGTCTGAAGCTCTCAACCCCAAGCCCATTGGCTCCTTCTGAAGATCTACTTCTTTAAACACAGGTCATGAATATATACTTTGATATATTATAGCCATATTTGTTGGGGACTATGTTTAGTAGTGGATTAATATACATTTGGTGGTGAGTATTTCTGGCAGCAGGACAGATTATGTGGAATTTGTAAGTGTTTGTAGGATCAGTTTATTGTTGGTTCTGGTCTTTTCATTGTGTTTGTCGACGAGAAGAAAAACAGACTTGTCGTTTAAAGATGAAGTCCTTTATGGCAGCAAGAGATGACTGATGTTATGTTTTGACTTAAAAAACACATGGCAGTCATGTTTTTGGCAAATCCTGATTTAACAGTTTTTTTTTTAGACCTTCTAACGACCAAAGGTGGTTGATGTTGAACATAGATTTGTTTGTACAATCATTTTCTACATGATGCCATGTTAAATAAACCTAATTTAAGGTTTTTAGAGAAGGAAAGACTCTCGCTACCCCTACAGGAAAGCAGTCGCGTCATTACTGCAGTCAAACACTAAATCCAGCTCAGACGGGCCTGATCGGGGTTTAGTCCAATCAGATCGCAGCTCATTTTTAAACACCCTCTGAGAGCCAATCGATGTCTTTCACTTACCCCCAGGTGGGTCCCGCCTACATTTGCTAACCCTTCACTACTTTTTTTTTTTAACGACAATTAATCATTGTTATTTGGTGAAGAAGAAGAAGAAAAATCTCTCCCCACCGATTAAGCGACTACGCGACTACTTTTTGGGAGCAGTCATGAATGCCCCAACACAGACATGCTTGCTGAGTTCATTACAAGAGGAGAAGCATTTATGTGAACATCTAGCTGTAAATGTATTTGAACTAATATGTTAGTTGTCTAAAAGAAGCAGTGTAATGCTGGGTCATGTTTCAATCTTCTTCAACGATTCTGTCTTGATTTTAGCTCTTTTGTAGCCACTCGAGGGAAGATTATTTTGAAACCTGGCATTAACTTGATGACAATGAATACATATATACTGTATATACACTTCCATTGTTCCTCCATAAACACTCGCTTCCTAGTTTTTGAGGAATGTGTTTTTCCCATGGCGTGTCTGTGACTCTCCCTCGGAAGGACGTGGGTCTCAACCCCTCTGTGAACTGGATTAGATTTGGCAAGGAAAGCCAGGAAACGCATACAAGCTTTTACCTGAACACATGCTGCATTGTTATGGTGAAATCTTTTAGTTGTGTAAACATTTAGCTTTAAATAGTGTGTGTACTGTAAGTGTTGTGGTGCTGTATCCTTGAGACCTTGTGCAGGCTTCCTCTTATAATGTTCTTTGAGACGGTTGTTATGTAAGCTTTTCACAATGTTTTTGTTTTTTGTTACAGCCTTAATTCAGTAGAGGGCTAAAATCTTATAGAACTGAGAGATTCATATTAGTGTCCCTCTTTGTCTGCCCCTTTTCTTCCTGTCCCCACTCTCCCTCTTTCTCCTTAACTCTCTAGGTTCTGTAAACTGAGAAGCCTCAGTCTGTCAAATAACGCTCTGTCAGACTTTCCTCTCTCCTTGTGTGACATCACCTCGCTTACGGAGCTAAACTTGTCTGGAAACCATCTCTCGTCTCTGCCTGCAGAAGTAGGAACCATGCACAAGTAAGTGTGCTGAAAGAAAAATGATGACCTCTGGGCTGCAGCTATTAATGATAACGGTGTTTGTAATGATGATGAAAATTCACCAGGTATTTTCCCGAGAGCAGAGAGTATCCTCAGTGACCTCTACTTTTCTGACATCAGACAGGAGTTGTTGCCATAATGGTTCCATCAGTGCAGATTAATCTCACTCTGTATTAAGTGAACAACTGGCCGTGCACCAGACTTCTGTCCTGACAGTGCAGGTTTTGTGCAGGTGATCAGAATGCAGAGTCATGCTGCTGCTGTCCTTGCGTTACAGTGGATTTGGGGTCAAACACTCAGTTATTGTGTGCACCAGCCAATTGTGTGTGGTTATGTACTGTTTTGCAATTCAAGACATGTCCCTTTTTACAACAGTAAACATTAGGGAGGACAGAGTGAGTTTTATGGATATTTTAAAATCTTACATGCAGAATAATGATGAGCTCTTTTTGAGGTACATCATCACTGAGCTGCTAAATCCTCTCCCCTCCTCTCTTGTTGTTTTGTCCAGCCTGCAGACTCTTCACCTGGATAGTAACTTTCTGAGCTCCCTGCCCGTGGAGCTGGGCTCTCTGGAGGGCCTGACCTACCTCGGCTTGTCCTTCAACTCTTTCAGCTGCGTCCCCCCCGTCCTGGAGAAGCTCCGAGGCATGGAGAGACTCTGTCTGGCAGGGAACCAGCTCTCTGTCCTGGATATGGCTGGACTGCAGTGGCTGCCTGCTCGCCACATAGATCTCAGGTAAATGTATCCACACGGACTCAATGGCATTTTTAAACGTAACACTGGAACAAATCTCATCTAAAATCTAACACTTCCCAAATTGCTGCAGGAACAATCTGCCCTCTATTTCTGCATCACTGCCTGTTTTGGTCTTTTTGTCCTGTGGATTTGGAATTCTTGTATTGCAGCCAAAACATGGGTTTAAATTAGAGGGCGGTTTTTTTTTATATCATTCTGTAGTTTCTTTGTAATAGTGTTCCTTAATTATTCTAATCAGAACATTAACGTTTTATCAAAGTACATATGTTTCAGTGTCAAAATGCTATTAAAAAAATAATAATTGTGACTCGATTTAAAGGTTTCTGCATAGTGACATTGCTACACATAGTGTATACTACACACACACACACACACACACACACACACACACACACAGAGTGAGTGAGTGTATTACCTACAGTAACTTAGATTACTAACATGGCATCCACAGGTTACATTGCTTAGTCTCTGCTGGTATTCCTGTCTGACAGAAGTAATCACCCTCTACTTTGCCCTCTTTCCTTATGTTCATGTTCTCTCTTGTACAGGCTGAACCGCCTTCAAAAGGTGACATTGGGAGACTCGGAGCTGCTGCTCCACATCGTCCAGCTTGACTTGAGGGACACCGGGTTGCAAGAGCTGGATGTCAGTTCTCTCTGCAAGCTGGAGCTCCTCCGCTGTGACAGAAACACTCTCTCCCTCCTCAGAGTCAGTGGCCACGCCCTCAAGAGCCTGCACGCTGCACACAACGGTACGAACATTTATTATGTGTTGTATAGATGTCAAACAGATAATGTCTGGTGCTTTATATACATGCAGATTATAAAAAAAATGATGCCTGTTGTGTTTGTAGAGCTGAAGCTGCTGGAGGTGCAGCCGGTGGCAGAGAACCTGACTGTTCTGGATTTGTCCTGGTATGAAGACTCTATGAATACCTAACTGTCCTATTTACAGTGTGGAAAATAAGGCTATGTGCTATGTCTAAACTGGGTGCTGACTGTTTTTTTTTGTTTTGTTTTTTAAAGGAACAAGCTGGGATGTGTCCCTGCCTGGGTGTGTGAGAGCAGCAGACTGGAGGTGTTGGACATCAACCATAATTGTGTTACAGAGCTGCCCATACAGTGAGCAACACACAAACACCGGCCGCATAGACACATTTTTTCACAAATAGGAAAGAGCTGCTTGGATGTAAACACAAACAGTTTAATGGATCATAAAGCACACAATGAAAGACTTCTTAAAAAGGCATTAAACATTAAGCTGCCGATCAGAAGATAAAGTTCTTACTTAGTCTGCTGTCAGGCAGACAATAGCACTGTGCAGCCTTCTCTATAATTTAAAAGAGATCAGAGTTCCTACATTGATGCAGAGGACTGAGGCAAAAAACCAAAGGGTTGTCCGGCAGAAATTCATTTTACAGCAACAAGTGGAAATGCACTGATTAGATTCAACTTTATTGTCCTTACTTTTGTCATCATGTCATTCCAAGACTCCAGAAATGAGAAAAACTAAAGAAAAAAATTAAACACTTAAAATAAAGTTAAAAAAGAAGTATACAATTAGTAACAGTGATGGTTAAAGTGGGCAACATTGTTTTAAGAGGCATGACTGTTTAAACTGCAAACACTGTACACACAGATGCACTGGATAGTAATAGTGCTAGATGGTAAAGTCTTTAAACTCTTTAAATAGACATATTATTGCAGAAGGTCTCATCGGTACCTGTAGCAACACGCCTACACTATTGTAGTGCTATTTTCAGTGTGTGTACAGCCTTTGGTCGCAGCTAAAAACTTGTACGGTTTCCTTCACAGACAATTTTATGTTCGGCTTTCTTTGGTGGGCACACTTGCATGATGACAGTGTTCAAACTACAGGCGACATGAATCACAAATGTAATTCCATCTCAAGGTCAAACACACCATTTCTTAGTCCTCTCCTTCTAGCCAGCCATGAATCGAGAGTTAATTCAAGTTATTGTACCTCCGTGGAAAATTGGGTAGGGTACACAAAATACTGTCCTCCTCAGGGTTGAACAGAGTTTACACCCTGACAGGTTTACAGTGCACACAGAGACACTGAGCTAGCTGCGCTTTGTTTGTGTGTTGTGTAGGCTGGTGTCCAGTGGGAGCCTGAGGAAACTGCTGGCAGGCTGGAACCAAGTGTGTCGGCTGGCTGAGAGACTGGAGAGATCGCAGCTAGAGGTCCTGGACCTCCAGCACAACCATCTGACTGAGCTCCCACACAACCTGTTCATCAAAGCACAGAGGTGCACACACTAAAACACAACATCTGTCTTCTCCCTTTTGTTTTTCTTTGTTCTTTCTGTGCGTATTTTCATCTTTCACACCTGTGTTTTTCTATCTTTGACTATTTTTTCCCTTCCCATCTATCAGTTTCATTTCTTTCTGTTAAGGTACTAAGTTTGTATTCTCTTTTGGGATTTCATCACAGCTTGCGATACCTAAATGTGTCGGCCAATAAGCTGGAGAACCTCCCTGCAGCCAGCCTATCAGAAGACAGCTTCAGCAGCCTGGAGGAGCTCTATGTGACCAATAACAGCCTGACGGACAAGTGTGTCCCCCTGCTGACTGGACACGGCCACCTCAGGGTGCTTCACCTCGCCTACAACCAGCTGCAGACCTTCACTGCCAGGTAACGCCTTCACTTTTAAATGGCAAATCACTACCTTGAATTTCGCTGCATTAAAAAAAGAAACTATACACGCTCTAGAAAACGTGATCAGAAGCTACCTCTGGCTTTGTGAGGTTGCAAAACATCATCCAATTTTGTGCACCTAATTGCAGGCTCGTAGTCCCACGCAAGTCTTGCTTCAGAATCAGGTTTAGGTCACAAGAGAGAAGAGTTTGATAAATGTGGTTTCCAAAATAAAGTGTGCAGTGCCAGCGCTCTGAAATAACAATACCTGCACCTCCTTCAGTAAACTGGCACGACTGGAGCAGCTGGAGGAGCTGGACCTGAGCGGCAACAGACTGAGGGCCGTGCCCACCACCATCCTCAGCTGTCAGCGTATGCACACACTTTCCGCCCATTCCAACTGCATCAACGCATTCCCAGAGGTCCTCCAGCTGCCTGAGATCAAGGTTAGTCTGATATACGCAGGTATTTTAGGCTCCGTTTCCTTTCATTCATTTAGCTGTGATGGTCCTCTGGAGCTTAGAACAGGAAACCTATACATGTCTGGTGTACACACACTCGCACTCACACACTCACACACACCAGCAGAACAGTATAGCTGCTGTGTTGTGGAATTAGTTAGAAATAAAGGATGAAAGTCAGTGTACTCTGAAGACAACAGCGTGTTCCTTCTGTCCCTTTTATCTCTCTGTCTACCTCCTGTGTTCATCTTTATAGGATTGGGTCAGATCAGAAAATCCTTTGTAATCTCCTTCGTAACTCCCTAATCTCTTCCTTTCCGTGATCATGTATCAAAATTCTCCTTTTGAATGAGTCTGTACAACTTACTTTTGTTTTTACTCAACAGAACACCTGAGAAAGGACAAAATGAATCACTAGGACTAATGCAAATTGTTTGGGATTTATTAGCTATAACTGCAAAAACTACACTCCAAACAATACATGTGTAGGACGTAAATGAATCAGATATTTTCATTATGAATACCCTTGATTATGCTACTGTAAGTGTGGTTCAATCAAAAACTTAGAATCAAGATGCATCTAGAGTCGTTTAATTGAATCATGCAATGACATGAAATTGAATAGCAAGGTACCCTGAGATTCTCCCTCCTGTGATCTGACACTTGTGTGTCTCTTTCTGTGTTTTTCTCTCTCAGTGTGTCGACTTGAGCTGCAACGAGCTGACTGAGGTGACTCTGCCGGAGACGCTTCCTCAGAAGCTTCAGGAGCTGGACCTCACAGGCAATCCTCGCCTCAACCTGGACCACAAGAGCCTGGAGCTCCTCAAGTATGAATCTGCAAGATCCTGCAGTAGTAATGATGATGATGATGATGATAATAATAATAATAATAATAATAATAATAATAATAATAATAATAATAAATCTATGGGAAATACATACACGTTGCTGACTCATGAAACCAACTGGCTGACCCATTTTCCCTTTGTTTTCTTACTCTTCTCTGCAGTAATATCAAATGTTTCAGGGTGGATCCATCTCCTTCAGCTCCGTCTGCGAGTGAGAGCCACGGGACCCCTGCTGTTTGGAGCCACGGCTACACCGAGGCTTCTGGAGTCAAAAACAAGTCAGTCCTCGCCCTCTATTTCTGTTTCTATCCATCTACTCAGTGCCATTTTATCCTTTTGAATTAATGTCCTTTATTGATTTCTCAACGTCTACTCTATAAGAATATAATCAAGCGAGTGATGAAACCTTGTTTTGATAATTTAGCACTTTTCCAAACCACAGGTGCAAAGTGTTTTTAAAAATAGTTTAAAGACTACACAAAAGAACCCTCAAAGCTTTAAAAATGAATGAACAAGAACACACATTTTTAGAATTAAGTCAGAAGGCTCTCTGCTGGATTCTTGACCAGTTACAGACGTGCAGTTTCTGAACCATTCAGACATTTAAATGAACACTTAACTGAAGTAGGCCGGATGAGGTGAAGGCAGAATTCCATCCAGAACACTCTTGTTGTTGTTCTCAGGCTGTGTGTGGCTGCTCTGGCCCTGGACAGCTTCTGTGGGATTCGTGAAGCTCTTTATGGAATTTTTGACGGAGACAAAAATGTGGAGGTGCCTTACCTGCTGCAGTGCACCATGGGAGACGTGCTAGCAGAGGAGCTTCACAGAGGCCAGAGGCAGGAAGATTACATGACCAACACTTTCCTCACCATGCAAAGGTAAACACACAGCTTATATATTCCTTGAACAGCACACGGGCGTAAAACGTAGAAACTTCGTCAGTTCATTGCGGTGACTGTGATCACACCCTCTCTTCACTGAGTGTTTCCGTGTTGCTCTCCTGCAGGAAGCTGGGCACAGCAGGCCAGAGGATGGGTGGCTCAGCAGCTCTATGTCACATCAGACACGACCCGGTGGCTCCCGGTGAGCACGGCGGCTGCTTCACCCTGAAGGCCGCCAACGTCGGCAGGTGCCAGGCTGTTTTGTGCCGCGACGGTAAAGCTATGCAACTCTCCACCACACACACCGTCAAAGAGGAGCCGGAGTACCAGAGGGTCCGGCAGCATAACGCCATCATCACCGAGGTACAGTAGATCAAATTTGGATGATCCTTTGTCATTTATGGAAAAAAACAAATTCCAAACTTTCTGTGTTTTGTAGTTCTCCTCCGTTTAATATCATTGGAGATTGAATATTGTTGGACTTTACAACACAATCAATTTGACATGACCTTGTTCTCTGAAGAGAGAATGTTTTGATATTTTAAGAAAATTTAAAAATGTATTTGAAATCAATAGATTAAAAATGTATTCAATTAATGAATAGATTAAGGCTGCAGCTAATTATTATTTTAACTATTTCTGGACCAAACGATCATCAATTATTCAATCAAATAATCGGCAGGTTAATCGATTCAATGTATGTTTAATTAATGTATTAAAATATGTAATAATGCCATTGAAAGTTCCCAGAGCAGGTAACATCTTAACATGTGTAGTTTTGTATAACCAACGGTACAAAAACAGTACAGAAATTGTTGCCAATTAATTTTCTTAATCCGTCAGTTTACTAATCGTTTTAACTGATTTAACAAATATCATCATTAGTTGAAGCCTTAATGTTTACATCTGAGGTTTTGTCTGAAGAAACTACATAACAGCTCTTTATCCTGATTTTCTGCAGGACAACAAAGTCAGTGGTGTTACTGACTGCAGCAGAATTATGGGTTACTCCTTTCTGTGCCCGTCTGTGACACCCAGACCGCATGTCTCCACTGTGACCCTCACCCCACAGGACGAGTTCTTTCTCCTGGGCAGCCGGGGTTTGTGGGACATGTTGTCTCCCAGCGAGGCGGTGGAGGCGGTCAGGAATGTACCGGACGCACTGGCTGCTGCTAAGAAGCTGGTGACTCTGGCTCAGAGCTACGGCTGCTCTGACAGTCTCAGCACTGTCGTCGTCCAGCTGAGTATCACAGAAGACTGCTGCTGTTTCTGCGAGCCGCCTCCTCCCCCTCCCAGCCCCGGCCTGGGTGCACACAACAGCACACACACCTACTCGGCAAGTGGTGACGGTGGTATGACGCTGCCGCCGGCCTCCTCGGGAACAGTGAGCGAGCTGAGCAGCGAGTTCAGCACGTCTGAGATGAGCAGTGAGGTGGGATCCACAGCGTCCTCAGAGGAGCCGCCGCCTCAGACGGAGCCCCTCGCGTCCCACCTGAACCTGCAGGGGCGAGCCGGCGTGCGGAGACCGGCCTGTGGAGGTGGCACCTTCCACAGGCAGTTCTCTGGAGCTCTGTCTGACAACGGGGTCGACAGCGAGGACGAAGAGCCCATCGCTGGCGTCTTCTCTAACGGCAGCCGTGTAGAGGTGGAGGCTGACGTCCACTGTCTGCACCGCCAGGACTGCCCAGTGCCCCAAACTCGCACTCATGTTCAACCAAGCACAAACATCCCTCCTGCTGTTGCGTGGCATCACGAGCCTTCACCTCTTCCCTCCTCCTCTTCCCCCGTCCCTCCCTCCTCTCCCTGCCTCAGCGGGGAGGCTCAGTCAGGGACTCTGGGCCGCAGGGCTCGAGCTAACGGCTCTGTTGCCTGCCAAGGAAGGAACCAGGACCTAATAGAGGAAGCGGCCGACGCCCCCGTCAGGAAGCAGGGGGGCTACTTCAACGCTCCTGCCCAGCCGGACCCTGATGACCAGCTCATCATCCCGCCAGAGCTGGAGGAGGAAGTCCGGCAGATCATCCAGCAGCAGCAGCAGCAGCAACAACAACAACAAATGCAAACACACAACCAGCAAGCACACAGCTACCAGAAACCTGCTGACTATTTTGTCACACCCCTCTAACGCCCTCCCCCCCCCCTTGATGCTCTGCACTGCATTAAGTTGTACCGCTCCCTCCAAACTCCTCAGAGTATTCTGATCATGCTTCTGGACCAGACAGACTGTGTTTTCTTAATTACTTTATTTTCTACTGTTAACTTCTATGCCCCTTGAAACGCAATGCAATTTTTATAACACATGTAATTGATTTTTACCATATCTTTAATTTGAAGAAGCACTTTGAAATGCTTTTTATTCAACTTTTGAGATTCATTCTTTGTAAAATGGTACTTTGAGATATGGACCATTGTGTTTTTGTGTTGTAGCAGACATTTCCCCCGTTTGTCACGGCTGATGGCCTTACAGTTGTCGGAGTTAGTAAAACTGTTAAACTAACTCCTAGGAGTTTAATACTTTAAAGTGACCTAGTCACTGAAGCGTACTAATATTCTCTGAGAGAAAAGATGATTATTTCATAAAGGCTGATATTCCAGGTTTGTGTTCTCGGGGGTGTGCAGAGTTCAGAGTGGTGCTGCAGTGCTGAGTAAATGCTGAACGGGGGGATGTTAGTTATTACCAGCTCAATGAATGTTCTCAGAACAGTGTTACAGACTTCTTGATAATGGCAAATCGCACAAGAGAGCTACTTTTGCTATATAATAAATTAAAGTTTTCAGATAACCACAATATGTTGATTTTAACTTCTTGCACTTCAGGATACTCTGTGCAGCCATCTGTTATGTTTTGTCTGTCAAGATGTGTTAAAGGCTTTGTCTGAGTTTTGTGACAAGAGTTAGAGATATGCCTCTGAAACTTCAGCCACCCCAATACAGTGGAGCTCAATGGAATTTTGTTTGTGGTGCTCAAGATATTGAAAAGTCACATTTGATTTTCCTAAAACAATGCAGGACAATCCCAAAACCTGGCTGATCTGACCTGATTTTATTATGTATATTTCTTTAACTTTTGACTGCTTTTAGTACAGCAATAAATAAAGAGCTAAAACGATTTGTCAACAATGGGACAACTATTCATTTAGAAAAAGATTCAAGCTGATTTAAGCTCAACTGACTGTATTTACGGCTTCATATCATTGTAAATTGAATCATTTTGGGAATTTGGACTTTTTAGGTGTTTTGGGAATTGTAATGAGCATTTGTTGGTGACATTTTGTTTGGTATACAAATGATTAATTATAAGACAATAATCGTCCGATTTACCTAGGGCTGAACATAATTATTTTCACTACTTATTTTCTTAATTCATTGATTTTGATATATTCGTAAAGTTCAAGTGGATGCCTTCAAAGAGCTTTCTGTGTCCAGCCAAACCATCCAAACTCTGGAAATTGTCAATTTGCACAAATTGTCCAACATGCAACAAAGAAAAGCATCGATTCATTACAATTCAGACAATTCAACAAGGGAAATACAATTAATGGACTAATCATTTTAATTGATAATAAAACTAATTCATTCACTTAGTGCATCTTAGAGACGGATATATCAACTCGTCACAACACTGAAACGGCTTCGCTGTAGTGAGTGCATACCACTAAAATGTTTCTAAATTGACATTTACTTTTTAAACATTTTAAAAAGAAAATGCACAAGAAGCAACAAACCTGCATTTGTCTCCGCTAATGGCACATTGTCTTGTAGTGCCGCTGTGATACAATCACCGCTTTGTTTTCTGAAATGGTAAAATTAGAACTTGGGTAATTACCTCACTCTGGAGAATTTCTTTTGTTAGTAATTAAGTTTGGACTGAACAGTCCACCAGTTACATCACTGCTGTGTCCTTTGTGTATGCGTGTCCCATTGTGTGACAGCAGAGAGGACATGCAGCAGTGAAGTCATGGCTGGCAGGAAGCCTCTGGAGGGGACAGAGCAGAACAGCCGGAGATGTAAAGAGTTCTGGTGCCCCCCACAGGCTGTTCTGTGCACTTGTAATCATAAACACAACAGTTGAATACAATCACATTGTTAGAGATTTAATTTGAGTAGATATATTCTTGTACATTCCCAGTATCAAGAACGTTGCATTATAAAGTCAAACTTTGATATAAAAACATTAATTATACATGTTAAAAACATTTATATTAATCCTGGCTTGAGTTCACACAATCCAACATACAAACAGTTCACTTGAAAATGAAATCCCTCCCACATTGGACCCCTGTTACAAAGAAATTGTAATTTTAGTCTGGCTCTCTTTGAGCTGAACATACATGATCCTGATCAGCTAAAGCTGAAGAACCAATGATGTGCAACATCATCAGAACTATAGATTGAGTATTTGATATGACATGGGATGAAACGGTGATAGACAGCTGTTTAGCCAGATTAAATAAACACAATAAAAATCACAAAGCTGTTATTGAAGTGCAGTACCAAGATGTTATCCTGAGCTGCAGTGATGGAATAAAAATGTAAAAGCATGAAATAATTTAATACAATAGGCAGCTATAAGCATCATTCTTTAGAGTTGTGTTAGTGTAGTAAACTATTATTTCTTCTACATTCGAAAGTATGTGGGATATCTTTTCACCGGCGCAACCTTTGCGTGATCCATAGAAAAAGCAGCTGTTTCTATTGCTTCTGCTCCAGAAAGCATCGTGATAATCATCAGTCACAATCTTGTGCGCCCACATTACACTCGCACACCGCTGGCCAAACGGGAGCAATTTGGGGTTCAGTATCTTGCCCAAGGACACTTTGATATGTTGACCGCAGGAGCTCTGCCTCCTGAGTCACAGATGTGTTGCCACAGGATTTCAACATTAGTCAATTCACTGCACAAACACAACGCCTGCAATGTAGTTAGTGTTAATGTTAATGTGCGTGGCTACAGTCATAGTAAACAACCAAAGCAACAGCCGATCATAACACAGTAGCTGCAATGATCCAGACTTGTGTCTGAGCCCCACAGCAGAGGGTGCTAGGGACTGTAACTAATACATCAAATATATATTACATCAGTGCCTTCCTCTATGGATCAGAGTAAAAGTAAAGATATTGCAAGATAAGTTAACAGGAGGAAAAAATATTTCTAGCATGAGCTTTAGGGTCTCCGTAGTATGCAAAACCTATAAAATGCCTCTATTGCTCTTTATTAACCGTCACATTATTGTAAACTCTTATCCATGTCAGGATCTACTTGATCTACATGTTCTGATTTGTCAGTGGCTGGACCAGTTTTGATCTGATGGTCTGAACATAACCTGCTTCAGAGCACCGTAGGTTTCCATGGTGATCTACCCCAGTTAAACGTGAGCCAGCTTCATGAAACCAGAATTATTTGTGATACAGACCCCCGATGTCCTTCTCTGACCTCTCACACAGAGGTGGTTTCAGCCCTCAGCGGCGCTCTCTGTGCCTCGGCTCGGGCCTTCTGTTTTTCTGCCTCTCTGCGTTTCCGCTCCTCCAGGTAGCGCTTCACTCTCCGGATCGTCTGGAAGGTGAGCACCGTGCCGACGGTGTACAGGATGGCCGTGATGAGCCCAAACAGAGCCACGGCTGCATCCGCCCCGCCCACATCGCAGTTCATCCAGGTGTAGCCGTTCCGGGCGTACAGCCTCTCGCGCTGCTGACACACATCTGTGGAGTTCACCCCAATGACAAAGTGCAGGTAGAGCCCCACGGCCACCACATACCCCACTGCGGCCACCGCCTGAAACACCAGCGCTCCGTACAGAAGCTTCCGGGACATCAGGTGGGGCGGTTTGTTCCCGGCGACCACAAACAGCAGCGAGAGGACCCCGAGGGTCAGGCTGAAGGGGATGCCACCATAGAGGCCCGGCGCCCTCATCAGGCTGTACTGCATGTCCAGGTCTCGTACCTTCTGCAGCTCGGTGCCCTGCAGGTTAAAGTTGGAGTTGATGTCGAAGCCGCCCAGCCCGCCCATAGAGGACAAGCCTGATGTCACCATCTGAGCTGCAACCAGGCAGATCAGGACCAGGCTGTTGGTCAGCACAGAGCAGATCAGCACGATGCCTAAAGGGGGTCGAAACATGAAACAGGTGAGGAATGGGATCACAGAATCAAGAGGCAGGTTGTTGTCATCCTCACCATATACCTAAACTACTGACTGTATTATACAAAAGAAACTGTTCGTCCACCGCTATGGCGTGTAGGCTACACAATAAAGACACAAACCAGAATTACAGCCTCGTGGTTGTATGCCTCTGCCAACCGGTCAAGTTGCAGTTTACGTCCATGTCCTCATTTTATTGTATTAGGCATTTGTGTGGAATTGTCATAATTACTACATGAATTCTTGAGTTATGGTCACAGTGACCTTAGACCACCTAATTCTAATCAGTTCATCCTTGAGTCAAAGTGGACGTTTGTGCCAAATTTGAAGAAATTCCCTCAAGGCCTTTCTGAAATATCGCTTTCACGAGAATGGGACCGAAATGAGGTCACAGTGAACTTGTACCTGACCATGATCAAAGCTGGCCACGGCTGTCGCAGATCAGAAGTGCGAAAAACCAAAATGCGTACAAAAGATAGTAAAATACACTAGTACTAAGTGGTATAATACAGTGAACTAATTGTAAGTGTCTGAAGGACCTTATGTGTCCTTTGTGTCCATGCACCCCATTGAGAATCGGGGACACAATTAATGATTACTTTTATAAATAATTAGTCTGTCCAAGGAGGGATTACCAGCTGTGCAAATTGGCACGTCATTCCCCGTGTTATTGTAATAAGAATAACTGCACAATTGTGTGGAAATCTGCACAACTTATGTACAATGTTAACAAAGGCAGGTCCTGCATTATTATCTAATCATGAGGCCCTTTTTGAAGATTGATCCGATAAATTGATTGATAAATTCATCATTTAATCTTATAAAACATCCAAAAATAACAAAAATGCCCGTCACAAGTTCCCAGAGCCTTCAAATATAGTGTTGTCTGAACCCAAATATACAATTATAATATTACACAGAATAAAAGTAGCAAATCGTTATATTTGAAAAGCTGGCTCTAATACGTGTTAAGCATTTT